>NW_007578816.1:46235-135461 GCF_000690725.1 Stegastes partitus | reverse complement strand
AAAAAAAAACACTCAAACCTCCTGGCAGTACAACTCTCCTCTCCCGGCCTGTGGCTGTTGTGGAGGGATTAGTTTCCACATCCTATTGAATGTTTATTCCCATACAATCCCCCAATCTAATCTAGCCTAATCTAAACCCATCTACAGTGATCACTGACAGGGGGGATAACCCCTTGCACACCCACCCACACCAAAACCGCCATCCCTACATCCTGCATCAGAGAGTTAAAGGGGTTCATTTTTGACTTTTTTAAAAAATTGCTGCTTCGCTACGATTCAGTCCAAAATGAAAAACAGTTGTTTTTTTTTAAATGCAGTGGTACAATATCATTAATTATATTATATGCTTTTGTTTTGGTTAATTTACCAGTAGTGGTTGAACACTGAAAAGCTCCACACAAAACAAACATTTCTTACTAAAAATGTGATGCAGCATTTGTACATGTATTTTGACTGAGGCAGCACAGTGGAGTTGAAACCATCCTGCTCAGCTATAGTCAGTTTCAGTGTCACAGAGCATTATAAAATGATCATTTTCAGCCTTCTTTGCGCTAATCCCCCTCCTTTTTTTTTTCATTAATGTACCAATAGGACTTGTACTCACCGTGCACGATGTTGCATGGAGCAGACTGGTGAAGTGCCCACAGTTTTTGATTCTCAGATCCAATCATGGAGGCTTAGCAGTGATGAGATGCTCTTCATTAGACAGATGCAGCCACTCTTGACCACAGAGATGATCAACCGCTCTTCCAAAATCTGAAACAATCAACCCTTCCCCTTAAAAGAAATAAACCGGTAGTATGGCTTGTGGTTTCGATTGGATTGGCTCTGATTACAATTCCCAAAACAGTAAATAAAAGCCTTTGTGTGCATAGCACCCCTAAGGGGCTTTTATTTGACAAGCAAGGTATACCTATAATCCATTCAAGCCTGGCTGGAAATTTTGTTTGACCAAAATTAAAATGTGCGGGGATTTTGCATGTGTGGTGTTCTACTTTTTGGTCTCATGTAAATTATGCCTATAGTTTGTAAAAGCAGTGTTTCATTTTTTTTTTTTTTTAATAAACATGGCCTGTATATGTTGGTCTCTGAACTGTGGGTCCAACATTCTGGCCACTATTTTTAAAGCTATTGACCTGAATGCTGCAATATTTTGTGAAGACATTCATTCTCCCCAAACGATGAAGACAACCAGTTTTGATGATAACCAGATTTCTCCTCTGGCACCACAGTGAGTTGGAATTCGTAGTTTTTAATGATAATGGTAGAATAAAATAAAAATGAAAACACACACATACACAGTGATTTCCTGACTGTCTGTCTTGTGCCAAGTTGTTTTTAACATTTGTGGTCGTGATGTCTTGACAGATATCGGAAGGACTGTCATGAAATGCGATGCCGACATTCATGTCTCCCTCAGGGTATATTGAAATCACTTGGGCGAGCCCTTAACATTTCATCATCAGGTCAAACTTCTAGATTTATGCTCAAACACCTGCAAAACTGATGACATTCCCATCAGTCCATCATTCATATGAATGTCAGCCTGCTGACATGTAAACTGAGATGGTGAACATGGCCGACACTGTCTCCGCAGTATTCTGACGTTGTGGGAAAGAAAGCAGGAGGGGAGGATAAGTCGGCACAGGACTTTCTCCCAGGCCGGCATTTGTGTCCCATGTGGCGCCATTATTTTTAGATTTTAGTTTAGGTTTCTCTTATGGTTTACGCTGAGTTTTTATTCACTCTTTAGTTAAGTTAGGGCACTGAAGATTGAGGAAAATATCATGCTTTGGTTGATACCTTTACTCCGAGAAGTCCATGTTAGAAGCTTGGTTAAGTTTAGGCTTCAAAAGTACATGGTTAGGTTGAGGGAAATGGTCATGATTTGGATTAAAAGCCAGACATTTCACAATATTTCTATGCTTTTTCTCCATTTTCTGGGTTTCCTTTGTCTTGATTCCTTTTGTTATGTTTAAAAATATTCAAGATCTTTCCACCACCACACAGTGTGCTTGAGTGTTGGGTATGTGGATTTGAAGTCAGGACAAATTGCATTGGCTTACAACAGTGCTAAGGTTTTCTTTTTGTCTCCTCTTTACTTTGAATTTTCAATCCAAAATCTAGAAATCATCCTTTCCCTTACAAATTAATGAGTATATTTCTTCACAGCTGCTTTGTTGTTCTGTTTCCTGACAAACTCTGTCCTCTCGCAAGAGTTCATTAAAAACAACCGCTAACACTTCATCGGATTTTCGGTTTCACACTAGATTAAAAGAACTCCTTTAAAACTCCAAACAACTCACCTCTATCCCTTCTGAACCTGACCTTTGGCCTTTTGGAAAATCTGAACTCCCTTGAACTCGTTCACAGCCCCTTCCTCTTGGAAACACTGTGTCCTATCCCTTGAAGATAGAAAGATAGAGCTTCTTTTACTACTTCCCTTTGCTTTCAAATGCCTGCCTGCACACACTGAGGGGACTGTAAAAGTGGAAAAAGTGCAAATAAAAATAATTTTATGAGATGGTAGAAGAAGGACAGAGCCCTCTCTCTGCGAGCCTTGTGGAGTTTGGACTTGACCATATTGTACCCCTTTTCTTTCTGAATCAGCGCAGGAAGTATCTACAAGGACGCACAGCAGCCGCGCAATAATATTAAAGTCAAAGAGACAACCTTGCCCAGAAATCTGATTTGATGATGTGACTTGGAACCAGATTAAAAGGTTGAATTCAAGAGAGCATTCTTTCTCTATGATCTATGCTACAGGCTTTCTCTTTCATTTGCCAGTTTAGTTTTCGTGCATTTATAATCATAAAACAACAAGAAATAGTAGTTCAGTCTGAACTAAATGGAGAGGAGCAGCCACTGAGGTGAACCAGCTGCAGCTATGGATTTAATCTCTTTCTTTTAGATCTAAACTGCAAAAAAGGATGCTTGCCAGGAGAGTCCGGAGGTCATAAAGTCATCTGCACAAAGGAGAAAAAGACATCTCCCTCTATGATTAAAACAATAAATCTGATTAGCTTCCCTTTCTTCGTTTTTACAAGGACTCTACGATGTGTGGGAGCTAGTGGGTACGTGGGATCCAGCTTGGTTCGTTCCCCTCCCCAGGTGTGCCTATGCAGCATGTGAAACCTGAGAGTAGATTAAAGTGCCAATCCCAGAGAGGAAAAATGCTTTTAGGAACTTTTAAAACTGTGTTTAACAGTGTGTTTTTAGTGCCCACTAAAACCAACACACTGCACCACATGGCCAAGACGGAAAGATGCAGCGTCCTACAGAGCGAGAGGGAGGTGAAGAGCGAGATAGAGAGAGGAGGAGGGACTTTTGTTACTTTTCAGCAACAGAGACGCTCATTCTGGTGCCCTTTGCTTGACACGATGCTCGGCCTGGCTCGGTTTTACTAAACAAGCAGCAGAGATGGAGGGAGAAGATGTTTGCTGGTCGATTTGTGTCTATTTATTTCAAATTTGCTCAATATTTATGGTCCTCAGATGGTGATTCCTTATTATTTCTGCATTTCTATGTTAAAATGTATATAACGCGGCAGGATGCCCATTAAATCAGCTGTGGATGTTTGTGGCCTCCAGAGGATGAGTTCCATTGAGCCATCATTGAAGCTTTGACAAATCTGTGCTTCCTTGTAAAGGTCCAAGTCATATCAAAGAGGTTGTGTGCAACATATTTCTACTTACCATTGTCAACATTACATATTCTATAGCCAGTCTTGTCCTTACACATTTTAGACACATTTACTATTACACTGTAAAGACACAACATACCATTGGAAACATTGCCATAGAAAGTTACTGGTAGTTAAACTAATTTTATTATGTTCTAAAACTAGATATACACAAGTAGCAAACAAGATCAAAAACAAGGACTGATAAGAGAAACAGATTCAATCCAGAAAAGGATCTAAGCATGTATAAATAATATTATTAATTCCACATTACAGGATGAAGTTGTTCGTGTAACTAATGACCTTAACATTCCTGGAAAACTACAAAAGAGGAATTTAGGGATGTAACTATTCAGCAGTATCGCTCATTTTTCATGCAATCGACTGCTATCAAGATGCTAATACTTATGACTTAGATACACTGGTGACATCTCCTTTGTCTCATGGTGAGTTTTAACTGTAGTCAGTTGTCAGGTGTGTGTGTTTGAACGTCAACACTCTTCCAATACAAGTACAAGATGGCCTGGTTTTGGAGAGTTGCTTAAACAAGAGATAAGAGTCCAGACACTTTCTTGGTTTGTAGAGTCCCCCATTTAAAGAAAAAAACAAACAGCAAACAATATGAATTCATGGAAACAGTGGCTTTCTGCATTTTAAAACATTTGCTGTACTACAGGAATTGAAATTAAACGGTCTTCACCTGAAGGAAACACAGACACAACTACAGGAGCTACCACAATACACATTTCACAGCATTGACTAATGTGGATGTGAACAAAATAGAAAGGTTGTTTCATTTCATTACAAACTGCTTATCTAAAAATAATGAGTTATATAAAATGTAAATAAAAGACACAGAAGTGTATCTCCCTCCCTCTGTTCTCCTCTCTGACCAGGCCGTTGACAAGGGTGCTTTTGACCTCTTCATACCTGTGCTTGTAAAAGCAGCCACAGGGGGTCCCAACAAGGGAAGAAATGGAAGCCATGTGACACAAGACAGTGCCTATAAATATGGCCGAGATCACAGGGGCGCTTTATGCAGGGGTGGGCAGACTCCTTTTTTACCAGCGCGTCTACAACATCTTAAAAAGTTTCTGTCGTGTCATATGAAACCAATAAAACCCAAATACTTCCTCCCCGGCAGGGAAAGGCCTTCTAACCTACCACAACTCAGCCTCTGCCATTCTGCCAGACCGCCCTTTTGCGTTTCATTCTTCTGGATTTCTTCTCATTTTGTTTGTTTAGTGCTGTTTCTGGCTTTGATTTATTCCTCTTTCTACCTTTTTTTCCCCCCCTCCTGTCCTTTTGAATCCTGTATTGCACTCTCTGGCTGTCTTTGTTAACTCCTTTATACATGCAAGCAAAGGAGGACATTTACATTCACATTTACATGTGTTGCAGGATGAGCGCTCGGGAGGATTAAGGTGAGAGGAGCAACAAGCAAAGAATACTATTCTGTGTAATGCTCTTGTGACCCTGGCACCTCTGTACAGATAAAAACACAAAACCCAGACGTCTGCTTAAGGAGTAAAGTGGTATACAGGAAGAATCGGAGGGCTGTTTCCTATATACCTGTGTAGAATCACAACTTCACAGTGGACAAAACACATACAGTATACATTATTCCAAAGATGGTGCCTGTGGCTGCTATGCAAATGTTCATGTGTACAAAAAGACCTTCGGATTCAGTGTGTGCACGGGAACATACGCGCACATTTTAGTAGTTCATCCTGTTAGTGTTGAACTTGACTGTAAGTGGTTCCACTACTGGTGACTTTAAGTAAACCACCGTCAATCAGAGCAGCAGATCTGTTGGTACAAGTGGTGCATGATCAATAT
The DNA here is from genome assembly GCF_000690725.1 of Stegastes partitus. Lineage (NCBI taxonomy): Eukaryota > Metazoa > Chordata > Actinopteri > Pomacentridae > Stegastes > Stegastes partitus. The sequence goes on along the minus strand of NW_007578816.1, from coordinate 129,940 downwards.
CAACCGTAACTATTTTTAATCATTTACAAAGACAAAAACAAAAAGATACTGCAAAATTAATGTTTAATAATGAGAAAAACTTATGCCATAAGGATCAGGGCTCTGTTGGTGCTGGACTACCTGTTGCAGCCCTTCTTGTTGCTGATAATAGTTGTTGACTCCATAATAATTACAGATGTCTCAATTTTTGTGACTTCTGTATTGTAGCATAATGTTTTATTATGTCTTTACAGTGAGTACAGTGACAAAGGCATAAAAAAAAGGAACGACATCCCCTCTATCTGTTAATATACATATAATGTATTGTGCAATGCCACATGTATTTATAGTTTATAGTATCGTATACCTCTGCATCAGCCCAGAAAATCCTATTCAGACAAAACGGCATCTGACTGGACAAAAAGCACATTCAGACTACTCACTGAGGTTTGTATTCAGCGTCCTCCTTCATAGCAGGAAAGTACCTTGTTTGCCTGAGGAGCTGCAGACTGGATGGACAGAGGGAGGAAAGGATATGATGGCTCATTAATAAATGATAATTTATACGTCTGTGGGATGAGCTCAGTGTTTCCACAGCAGCCTGTCAGGTGACACTTAAACTGAATAAATGTTCCGCCGTCAGATGACATCGAGTTTATTTCCTCCCCGCTATCATGATGTTAGACTTGTTTTCGTCATCGAACAGTTGAATGTTCAAGTGCACATTTTCAACAAGAAAATTACAAACATAGAAAAACTACGTGGCGGTTAGATTTTACATGAGAATAATCTGATTAGTCGTGTTTCACGTGCTGTAGGGGTTCACAAACTTGTCGCATGAAATAAAAATAAACCATCGGGGGCCAGGATTGCGGTAAAAACACAAACCATACCTCGTGTATCAGTGACGTGGACAGCAGTGGGCTGAAGATCCTCTCTCAGTGTCTCTCTTTGGGACAATGAAAGTCTTTAATCAGGCCATGGCCTGCTAATGAACGGAGGCGGGTAGACAGCCCGGGGAGAGGAGAGGCAAAGAGGAAGGCAATTTCTGGAAATAATTACAGACTCATTTCCTTGTTTATCCTGCCTTTGAAAAGAGAAAGAAAGACCCCCTGCCCTCCACCCCCACAGGTCCTCCACTTATTGTGTCACAACCCCCCACCCTACCAACAGCACCTGTCTAAATCCTTCATTGGTCCATCCTTAATCACTCTCGCTCCACGCTCTTTCACTTTTGCTCCCGTGCTTTGGCAGATTTGTTTCACTCTTTCAATAAACTATTTTCTTCGTTCCTCCATCCTTTCTCTCCATTTCTCTTGTTGTCCCTCTTTCTTGCACTCTGCTCTATTGTACAACCGAGGGTCCCACTTGTAAACAATTTCCCCACAAGATCAAGCTGGGTCCCGTCCCTTTTCATATTGGGGCTCTGGCCTGCCCCAGCTCTTGTCTGCTTCAAGTGGGCGAGCTGGCTTGGACTGAAGCTAATGGCTGGAAATCTCTAACTAACCTCTCCAACAGCTGTCTCCAGAGTCCCCTCTTTTTTGTCCTCTCCTTTAACCATGTGTCCCCGTGCTTACCCCCCACCCCACCCCTCGCCCTTTTGCTCTCTCCTTCTGTGCCAAAAAGTAGGGGTTGAGGGCGTGGGTTGATTGGGGGAATAACCTCTAGGAATTTTTCCAGAAATTTGCCTTTTCCTACAACAAGTGGCTCAAGGCCGGAAGAAAACGAAGGCAGTAGAGCAGGAGGGAAAATGAGGCTCTAAAGCTTCTTTTTTCCCTCGATTTCTCCCTTTCTCTCCCCTCCTTTCAGTAAAAAGAAGAATAAGAAAAGACCCTCCATTGGACATGTCTTTCATTTTGAAACACAGGTTCAAAGGCACTGGGAGATTTGGGCCCTTTGTGAGGGTTTGAGGGTAATGATGAGAGGGGAGGAACAACATCCAATTCCAAACAGCTTCCTGGCCTATTCTGCATAGAATCTCTCCAGACCCTCGGCTGTAGAGCTGAGGCCTAATCCACACAAATCTACACTAGCTCGAGAAAAGCTGTTTCCAGTCTTCAAGTGGGTGAAAGTACTGTTGGAGTGGAGGCTGCTGGCTGACTGCTGAATCCCGGGGGCTGCCTGTTTAGCTTTCACGCAAACACATAAATGGAAGGTCAACAGCTACTCTGGATTTATAAGATGATGGGCGCAATCATTAACACAACAATGAAATATCATAGACAATTAACACAATTAATCTGCGGAGGGATGAAACACCGATTTTTCAAAAAAAAAGGCAATAAGTCCTTTTAAAAATGCAAGAAGTTTGAGAAAATATTATCTGATTCTATTAAAATGCCGAGAGAATTGAAGAAATTTGTTTTTCGAAGGCAAAACTGGATTTCAGTTGTATAAGAGGTGCATATGACTTGTAGTTGTGTGATAAGCTACATCAATACAGTCCAGTTTTTAGAAGCTTATGCATAGAAAATTTCTAACATGGGAAAAAATCCGAAACAGAAGGCAAAGTAACTGCTTCTACTAACAATTAAACATTCAGTTCATATGAATTAAATCTGATCATCAGCTAAAACACTTCACATGACAGCAGAAAACGTGTTTCATTTGTGTTTTGCAATAAATACATTGAAACAGAAAATAATTAGCAAAAGTTGTTCACACAAAATGTAATCTGTATTCTAGGATTTGTGTGTCTAAATATGTTCTGTGACTGTTCTTTATGAACTGACTGTACAGTGGGAGTATACTCTGCCATCCTCATAGTTCACAATGAGAGTATACTGTGAGTGTGGCAGAGTATACTCTCATTGTAATTTCTGTGGGATGAGTGTGTCTCATTGTAAAGTCTGAGGATGGCAGAGTGTACAATGAGAGTACACTCTGCCATCCTCAGACAGTCAGATGCCCTGAGGAGATAGGTGACAACCTCCCATCAAGCCACATCACGCCCTCTCAGTGCTGGTGACACATTTAATTTGGCCTGGCAAGTACAGTAAGCATTTAACCTAAGATTACATTAGGTGACATTCTAGGCCAACTGGCGCACAAAGACACAAAGTGCACATGGGCTCACATACCTGTACACGCTGCCACATGTGTTCACAAACAGAAATAAACTCAACCATGACGGTTTTTGATATCTGCCACGATGCGCTTGGGTGTATTTGAATTTGTTAAATAAATCCATTTATTGATCCGTACAGTCTCTGATACACACTTGCACAAAAAAAATCAAATTGTGTTTTTACTTTTAAGCATGTGTACATGTTATAGGCTCCAAGCATATGGCAGTACGAAGCACCCACATACACACAAACAACAAAAACAACTTGCAAATGTGTAAATCCGCACAAGCACACACACACACACACACTACCCTTGTGTTGTCATGCTGATGATGGTCACAGGACATGAGGACTGATGAGCAAGATCTTGGCCGACATGCCCCGAAAGAAAGGATTTGTTGTCCTCCTTCATCACACCTACCTGTTTTTTTCACACTTGGCTTCTTTTACTCCTTTCCTTCCTCTCTCCAGCCTTCTTTCCATTTTTCTTTCACCTTACTGAGCACATATTTCAGTGCCGCAGGACCCTTAAACCCCCCCTCGCTCCCTCGCTCCCTTCCTTCCTCCCTCTCCCTTCATCCGGTCATCAAACTCGGGCACCAGCTCCCAATGCCAGCGTGTTGCCACCTGCAAAACCCAAACAAAACCTCCTTCCTTCATCTGTCCTCAAACAAAGAGCCCTCCCTCTCTCTCGCTCTCTCTCTCTTATTTTTTTTTTTTTCCTGCACTGTCAGTCCTGTCCAGCTTTTCACTTACAATTAGCTGTGGCGGGCTTCGCACTCATCAACTGTCGTGAGTTTAGCACCCAGTCATGGGTGGGGAGGGGGGCCTTGACAGATCAAGCTAAGGCACCCTGACACCACTGGTGTGAAAGAAGATTCTAATTCCGGATAATTAGCTGACGAGAGCATGTAAGAGGGCAGGAGGGGGGAGGCGGGGGTGGAGGAGGAGGGGAGGGACGGGGCGGGGGGGGAGCTGAGGCGAAGTGGCAGTGCGTCGTAAGCACTTTCTGTCAACTTACTGTTGATCTCTGCTCTGTCTTGCTGTCTCTCTCGTCCATCCATCCATTTCTCTGTTTTTTTTTCTTCTTCCTCATTTCTTCCTCTCCTTCACCTGACCTCATTTACACGTCTCTCTTCCTGGAACCAGCGACTGCATGTGAATTTATCATAACCCCAGGTGACCCTGATTCCTAGTGTTAGATGAGGTATATACAACTATCATCTACTTTTAAACTTAAGCTTACAAACTGATCATAGCTTTTTGGATTAAAGAAAAAAACTAATGTGTGTAGACGAAACTTGTATTATTTTTGTGTACAATGAAAAGCAAGACCAGCAGTTTGGCACGTACTGGACAGATACACTTATCCTGATGCAAAAATTTAATCATTAATCTATATTAATTGACTTTTCTTTAGGTCATCTTTACTTCAGTATTTCCATTTTTTCCTGCTCTAAAAATTAGCATTTGACTGCTTTCAGTGTTCATGCCAATGTCTCCTAGAAATCTAATTGCAAATTGTCAAAGTAAATATGTTTAGAAAAAAAGCTGCTAGTGTGTATTCTACATTATCTATCAACATATAGGTGCCGCACTTATTCTAAAGTTGGCCTCCACAAAGAATGACCTTGCTATCTGCTCCTGGCATATTGTCACTTAATAATTCTATAAGCAGATTACCATGTGTTGTTAGGATGTCCTAGTTCTTGAAGCGGTCTTGTAGTCATTGTTGCTGCACTGAGCAAATGGCATAGATGATGCTAATGATGTTGACGCTCGCTTTTCTAAATGGTGGCCGATGAAGGCCGACAAAATAAACCGCGACAACGGGCTCTTCAGAAGGTTATATTGATCTACGTGTCTGCTGTACAGAATATGTGTTTACTGCAGCTGCTTGCTCGAGGTAGGAAAAGAATTGCACGGATACAACCTCAATGGCAAAACATATAGCCACACATTGATATACACACAAGACAGTGAGCACACAGGCAAGTTTAAAAATGTAGGTGTATGCAATGACACGCACACACAAACTCACACACGACCACATTGCCAGAGAGCCTTGTTATCTTGGAGGGGATCTTGATGCAATGTGGGCCTAATGCAGAGTGGCATTTGTGATGTCAGATTCTTTGCACTACCGGCTGGGTAGTTAATGGCTATTAGAGGCTATGCAATGGCTGTGATTGGTGTAGCAGGACAATGTGACCCAGTGTGTGTGTGTGTGTGTGTGTGTGTGTGTGTGTGTGTGTGTGTGTGTGTGTGCATGCATCAGTGACACTTCCATGCGATAGTTCAAACAGTGACCCAACCAAACTAGACGTGGACCATGTCAGTGCATTTATCCCAAAATTTGTAAACCCAGCTCATATGACAGTGATTATGCCTATTCTCAACCGTCCCCTCACTCCAGCTCTCTGGCCATATCAACACGTTTACTGAGTTAACCATCCATGAATGTCTACATATCAGACCGTGACCCAACAGTTAAGCCCGGCGCCGGGGCCCCTGTGTGCTGCACGCGGAGTCGGCCCATCCAACCGTGCTCAAGACGGGCCCCAGCCACTAGGCTTGAGCCAGACACAATGGGCAGGACCGATGATTTTGAAATGATATCTATTACTGTTAGTGACAGCAGTCCCAGACAGCGTGCTTTGATGCTCCTAGAGACTGACAAGGCAAGCAGAGTGACACTGATGGCTGTGGGCACAAATCAGAATCGCTTTACCGCATCGGCAGCGCCCCGGCGCCGCTACGCTCTCCCTAACCCCTACCCCAAACCTCTGCCCTGCTCTGCTGTCCTCCCAAACTGAGTGTGAGAATAGGGGAGGAAAATCAGGGTAGGTAGGGAGGTAAGAGGAACAAAGTGTAGGATACACAGAGGGAAAACAAGTTGAATATACTAGTGAGTACTGGGTGACAATGAGGTGTGAACATATCCAAAGAAGAAGAAACAAGAGGTGAAACTCTGAAAACAGGCCTTTGTGAGTTACCCTTAGCTTCTGAAGTTCATTTTTTTTCTTTTCTCCATAGGACACATTTTTTTTAATCTCATATTTTCAGTGTCAACTGCAGTTATTTTTGGAGATCATGTGAATAAACTGATAGAAATTTAGGGGATATGAGAAATAGATAAAGCACAGGAGTAAAGAAAACAGTAGAGGGAAAAAAAGACAGAACTGTCAAGACGTAGAGTGAACTTGCTTAATACCTCAACAATGAGCCATGCTACTGGAATGGATTCCCCAGTGGGGAGAGAGAAAAAAAGTTAATCCAGGATGTGTTGACATTTCTTTGGCTTGAAGCATTTCCATTTCCACCTATAATTGAAAACATCTTAAAAAGCAGAAAATTAAAGGTGATCTCCTCCAACACATTGCCTTAACACACACACACACATACACATGCACACACACACACATATAATATTAATATTCATCCAGAAATCTAAAGTTTGAAAAGTGAGGGATACAGCTTTTCTGATTTCAGGGATATTATCTGAAAGCACTGTTGCCAGAGGATAGCAATTAAAGGTTGGAGGAGCGCTGACTGATCATGTTAAAAAAACGTATCCCAGACAAACTGTGGATGTGTTTGTTATGCTGGCTTTTTCCGCCAACATGTGCTACACTTTCAGCTTTGCAGGCACATATCACGTCTGTCATGTATCATGTCATGTTTGCCCGCTGGCATTGTAAGAAATCTCATCAGTTAAGTGATGCTGTGGTCTCATGATCCAAGCACTGATCAGAAGTAACAAAATAAGCAATGAATACACACGCAAGCGAGCTCCCTAAATACATAAATGCATGTCTGTGCACACAGCGCACACGCACAAACACACAGCCGGAGATAAACACAGCGAAGCAGGCGACGAGGCCACGGTGGTGTCTGTCGGTACGTATGTGTGCGAATGTGTGTGTCTGTGCGCCAGACACACTTCCCAGCATCTGAGCACCAGCATGCAGCTCCTCAGAGGGAGAGGGGAGAGGTAGTGGTGCCCACTCAGCTGAAAGGCCTCTGGCCACCATGCCAGCACGATCTCTTCAGCACTTCAGGACCCCCGTCGCTCGCTGCATCTCCCTTTCCCTCTCTGCCTCTCGCCTCTCCCCCAACCCGCGTTTATTTCTGTCAGCTTCCATATTCTTGTCTTCACAGCGTGTTTGCCCGTACTCACAAGACATTTCTAGTCCGGGCAGACGAGGCGCTGCCGTCGACTGTGGGGACCCCTGGTAAGATGGTAAACAGGCACACCAGCTTCTGCAGGCAGGCTCCCCAGTTGTACACAGGGCCTGGGGACACGTCGGAGTCAGACCTTCCTCTTATCCTTATTCTCTACAGGGGCGATCAGCAGGCCTGTTAAGGCCCTGGTGTGACACCGCCTGTCCCATAAGATACACCAACACAGGCACCCGGCTCTTCCCCTGCAGTCGTACGGCCTCCATATGCACACATCACTACAATGAGGGTCCTTCAGTGAAGGCCCCAGTTTTCCTGATTTCAGGGATATTATCTGAAAAGATTGTTGCCAGTGGATAGCAACAAAAGGTCAGAGTAGCATTCACTGATCTTGACCATGATAAACACAATAAGATCAGAGAGCAGCATTTGAAGCATGTGAGCTGCATTGTCATATAGTAACACACATTCTGAAACGTGTTCAATTTGAATATGTTGTCAAACATTTGAAGGAGATGATGTGATTAAGTAGAAAACATACAGTACAGTAAATAATCTACAGCCAGTGTGTACATTGTGTTTCCTTTTTAATGAACCTACATACAGTGTGATAGAAAAGGATTTCAGAGTCAAAAACATTTAATGACAAATTTCTCCACATACATAACTAATTATTACGTAACATAAAATGTTAAAATAGCAGCATTTAAAGTTACATTTCATTGTTTTAACTGAACCAGCCTTAATTTAGTTATAAAGACAATCCTGATTAGAATCTCCACCTTAGCAGGAGAAAAAAAAAAAAAAAAAAAAACTTTAACATGAGCAGTCCTTCCATGTTTAACTCTCTAATGGAGACTCTTGCTGTGATTCAGGGTCATACAGAAACTCTGCAGCCTCAGCTTGGGGTTGTCATGACCTATCAGCGCTGCTGTTAATTAGGGGAGACCTGAGTTCAGCCTTATAACGAATCGCTGAGGTCAAGGCACTAAGAGGCAGAAAGCATAATGAACATATGAACCATATGGGAGCGAAAAGAAGGAAATAGAAGGGTTGGAGAAAAAAAGGAAACAGATAAAAGAAAAGCTGGAGTGGACTGCACAGAAGAAGATAAAGTGAAAAAAGTAATCACCGTCATGTCTCAAATGTACACTTTTTTTTTTTTTTTACCTTATCTTGCTCCTTCAATGGATTTTTGAACTAACTCAGGTTCATTTGTACAGTTGCTTTGTGGCCTTTTTCTGATATTTGAGCCCGTAGGTTCATCTACAAGCCCTTTAATGAGATGAGCAGGAAGAAGGGTTTCAGGAATTGATGGCTGACATTCTTGTAGGTTCCCTCCTGCTCCTGCCTCTATACACCAGTTAGGGGAGGTAAAGGCCGTATATAATGACCAGCCTCGGCGCACTGATTTACAGTTCTGACCCTCAGCCCGCCCCTATAGCACAGACAATCATCTCAATGGAGGAACTTACACCAGATCTGAGGGACTGGCTGTTACCATCTCTCTTTTGGCTGCATGTACTGTCAATTCTGTAAGATGGCTTAGAGATAAGAAAAGATGAAGAACTGTTACTGAGATGAATTAATTATGTAATTAAATATAATGGTACAGAACACCAGTTAGAGCAAACTAAGACTGTAAACAAAAGAAAGCAAAGCCGTACACATTGAGCACATAGATACAACACAGGGAGTTGGATTTTTTTGGAATTTCATGCATTTTGATGTAAACTTTCAACATCAAGTAGATCTTCAACAACTGCCTGCATGTAAATCAGGGAGCAGCTGAATTGTCCAACTACATAAACACATACAAGGAACTGCATTCGTTTTTATTACTTCTAAATTTTTACATTAAATTATCACTAAAAATCCTCATCTGAGAATAAGTACAAATGTAGACAGACATTTTCTTTTTCTTTTTGTTTAAATCCAACTATGTACAGGGGATCCACTACTGGAGTGCAGAGTCGCTGCTGGTGGGCTGCCTCAGCAGAAGAGAAGGACTCAGGTGACAACCTGTGTCCCTCCACCGTAAGGCCCAAATGTGGACCTCCATAGCCTCCCCACAGCCAGTGTTTTCTGGCAGGTCATAAAAGATAATTGTGTTGCCTGGGCTTTTTAAGGGTTAGCCAACGAGTGCTCCAGGGTGGCCGAGAGGACTTAATGTGCGTTTACCATGACACAGAGACAGTGAGACTATACCTAGCCACCCAGTAGACAGAAGATAAGACATCAATCTGGCCCACCTCTCCAATTTAGGGAAGAAGGAGAAGAAGGATGGAAGGAGAGGAGGGGCTACTGAGGAATGAGTGTTGCTTCCACCGTTTACTATGCTGCAGTTTGCGGCTGCACGCGCAATAACTATCCACTGAAGAAGTGTGTGTGTATGTGTGTGTACTGATACTTGTGTGTGTGCACGTGTTTCTGTGTGTGTGGCCCATGGCAGACCCAGACCCAACAATCTACAGGGAGTCGTTGCCCTGTAGCCCCAGCCCTGCTATAACTTCATTAGGTGTAGGTAATGGCACCGTGGTCCAGGAGCTCATAACATGGAGCCAGAGGCCCATCGGCTGCCCGCCAGCCCAGCCCACACAGATACTGCACTGGTATGCCTCCGTCTAAGCTTTGATTATACGGGCAGAATTATCATTTAGTGAGAAGCCGGCGTAACTCAATATGATACAGTGCTTGGAACTTGAAGTGAGTTGAATTTTTTGAACAACACAGGAATTAAATAAGTGGATTAATTCTCACTGCACATATAGAAGTCTGCTGGGCAACGTGAATAAAGACTAAGAGCAAATGTAGACAGAAGAAAGCAATTGATTCTAAGCTCTTCACAATCCATACCTTTCACACCACTGATGTAATAAACCTGGCCCAAATGCAGTCCAAATTCTGCTGACAGCCAGATTGTGGTTACTGTTTTGTTGGAGTCAATGAGAGAATGAGCAAAAAAATGTGCTGCTTCTTCAAAAATAATATATTAAACTCCTGGATAAAGCAACATAATCTTAAAATGTTGCACCCCAAGGTGTAACAATCGATTCCAAGTGGAAAGGATTAAATTGCATTATGTCATTGTCTGTAGCCTATTGTTTTGTTAGTTGTCACTCACCCTTGGCAGTCGGCCAGCTGAAAACAAAGCCAGAAAAGAAGAAAGAGTTTCTATGCAACAACAGGGGTGTGTTTGTAGAAGTCACAGGGTCAGATACACAGCAGATAGTAACGGATCATATATGTGAAGATGCTTTTTTTTCTTTTTTACACAATCTCTCAGAATTTACACTTCTCTAATTTTCCCATTTAATGCATCGAGGGGGGAAAATAAATCCAAACATGCTTTGGAACAATAATCTAAATGAAAACTCAATTCAAAATAGCATGTAATTTCTTAACAGGCCTATAGAATCACCATGTAGTGTAGACTGAGGACTGACAGAGCTCATAGCCCATCAGCTGCTTGTCTTCTCTGATTTCCTCCTTAGACTACAAGGTACAGTTCATTTGAATAATCAGCCTGGTCATAGAGAGACACACACACAGACTGATTGAGCTGCACATCCAATTTCCAAAGGAGGCCCCCTGTTTATTTATTTGCTATATGTCTGAACTTGCCTGTCTTGATGTTGTTGTGTTGTAAGTGAGTCAGAAAGGGCCCCTTAATTAAATCACTGGGCTCTCCTGTTGGATTGAGACTATCCCACAGATCTATGGTAATACACAGCCTGGGGTGGAGGACAATTCCATTAGTGGAGGACAGGGGCTGGGGCTGATAGCGCTACAGATAGAGCCCCCTCCCGACTACAATACCTCCTGGCTGAGCGGCCGTTAGCTGCTGTTTAGCCTGAAGTTTTATAGAGCTAATCAGCGCTGTTTGCACAAGTCGGAATACATTTGGCCCCTTGCACCCGAGTGGTAGACGTACAACAAAGTATTGTGAAAGAGATCTAAGCGCCTTGGATACACAGGATGATTTATATCATTGAGAGAATGCAGCAGAAGAGCTGATCGAAGGGAAACTTTCATACAGTGTAGATCTTATTACCCACTGACTACATTTTTCAACTATGACCTACATTACTTACTGTAGTTGTGTGCACATGTTTTTTTTTGTGCAGGGAGGGATTAATCTTGCTATTTTAAGGTAGACAATGTTTGTGTGCCTTGCCCAGATCTTTGAACATTGCCATATTCCCAGGCCTCAGGAATTACCTCGGTGCACATAATAAACAATGATTGTCAAAATTGTGGCCCAAGCTGAGAATCAAAACTTTCCCTTTTAATTTATTTATCACCATTTAGGCCTTGCACAGATTCTACGTATGAAATTCGGGTCCACGCAGTTAGATTTAGAATAAATGCATTAGCTTAAAGTTAGGCCAAATGAGCGAGCAAGAATAGGCCGGGCTTTGGTAAAGCCTGTGATGAAAGCCCACCACTCTTGTTTTTATTGTCCACTCTCCACCAGGCGGAGTGTTGTGGGAACTCTAGAGACTTGTGGCTGCTGTTTGATCACACTATGGGAGTCTGACCTGTCACTAAGTGGTGGCAAACATGGCCCACACACAGAGCGGCGGGCGTCTATGCATGTATATGTGTGTATGTGTTTCCCACACACAGCGCCACATACCTCACCAGAGGAGGCAGGTCACAACGTGTCAGAGTGTTGAGGATTCATAATGGCCATTTAGCCTTCAACAGCTAATATCAGCACTGCTGATTTACAAGGAATTGAGCTGTTCAGTCTCTGGACTCTGGAGCTGTTTCCATCAAACCTGTTTGACATTAGTTAGTATGAACATCCAGCACAAAACATAAACACACACACACATATATTATACAAAATAATAACAAAACAAAACAAAAAATATTCAGAAGTTGTTCCGTGTACTGGGGTTCATACCAGCATATACCATACATCCATCCATTTTAGGGAGCTTGGCAATAGCTCTGGTAACCAGCTGTTTGCAGCCAGGCAGAGTGACAAGGGACCGGAGGGAGCCATTGAAACTCCGGGGACTGTGACAGAAGCGTGGTGACAAGTGACGACGATGCCCTCCCTCATGCATGTGTCCCTAAACTGCATAGGACAGCACCCTCAGCAACAAGACAAGACGCAGATCACGCACCATGCTAAGCTAATAGCCACGATACGCTCTGCTGAAGTCAGCTCTGATAGAGGTTTGGCTCCGTGATCACTGCTGATAGGGGAACAATGTGACTCGGACATGTCGGATTGCATATAAAGAAACGGCAACTTGTCTCTTAAGTTGTTTCTGAATCCCTCAATAAACACTGCAAAAGAAATTTGGAAAAAACTCCAAAGTTAAATAAATGAAAATCAGCGTCTTGAGATGGCAGGCTGACCTCAAATTCACCTTCAAAACAAATCGTTTGGAAGTATCACTCGGGTGCTAATGGAGACTGTGTTTGGTGTTTGTTGGATCTATTTGTGGCAGAGGCAAAGTGTACACAACATGCACATGAAGGTTTGACTAGACACACATGTACAAAAATTCAATTTTGGCTCTCAAGGCTTCGATTCTCTACACAGAAACGGACACACACTACTTGCCCCTGTGACCAACTGGAGACCAGAGAGACATTGACATGACCCAGATAATAGGCCCAAAGTCTTGCCTCCACAATTTGATCAATTTGCAGTTTCCTCACAATCGCAGGCACCGCGCTGTCCCCCGCAGCCACTGTGTAGCCCCCCACGCCCAGCCATGCAGACGCATCGCTGCTCGCCACAGCAAGATGCTCTGCCTTTCTCCCCTTTTCCCCCCAAATCACTGCTAAGCCTGCCTGATGCCTGCTGCCGGGACACAAACGTGCTCTTGCTCCTGTCATCTCTAAGCAAGCACAGACAGGAGGGAAAAAGGCTGACAGTTTGTCTTGTACCATATGCCACGTGGCAGCAAAGCCTAACTGATATGGCCAGAGTTTGGGCCACAGCCAAGGGCTCTTTTTTTTTCGATCCATTTTATTTTCTTCTTCCTTGCATGTGCCTGTGTCTCGGGTGGAAATGTGAAATAAAATCACAGTGTGCTCCTCACCAGCGCCGAACGCTGCTTTGATCGTTATTTGAGCAATATTTTCGACAGTACTCACCGTGGGCCTGAGGAGGCCACTGATCACTTAAATAGCCTCCCCCCTCCCCGCTCATGTGCTGAGGAGTCTCCACGAAAATGCCCTTTTGCGGGAAAAAAAAAGTAGGAAGTAATTATCCCCTCCTTCTCTTTGCCTCAAGAGATGTTAGTCTTCAGTAAGGCCTTTCAATCATGAATTTACCTGTGGGGTCTTTCCAAACACAGCACCACGACTGGAATTTAAGCGAGGTTGTCAATAGTTTAGAATTCACTTGTACGTTAGGCTTAGTGAAGGCAAATTTGTTGCTGTTGATGTGTTTAACCCTTGAGGTAACACCGCTTTGATCATTTTCCTCAGTGTAGAAAGACGGGTCAAAGACCCCCAGGTGACCGACAAATTTCAGAAAAATAAGGTGTTTACTTACAGCTACAAGCGGTGTACAGAATAGAGGTGTGTGTGTGCTGCTTGGTCTGAAATTATGGGAAATTACCAAATAACTGAATTTGATATCCTGCTTTGTGCTCAGGCAGAAGAAATGTGCTTTCTCACTATGGAAGGATTATGTGGGAGAAACATGACTGGAGTCAGGGGTGATGAAGGACACACTGTCATCTTCAACACTGATTCAAAGATTAAATATTTTTGACATATTTTTCTTTCCAAACAATGAAAAATTATTATATTCAAAATGCTTCAACCAACTCTAACTTCTTCACAAGAGGAAAATGTAAATATGCTGTTGTCGGAATGTGATTTTGCAGTAAAAAATATTTACAGTTATATTTGTTTTTAATAAAAAAGTAAAAGAATATGCAGCAAGACGGATCATTCTTGACATTGGAAGGTAGTTTAGTAATTTTAAAAAATGGTACCGTCTAACATAGTTTATCATATTTCAACACTTTATTGCCTTAAAGAAACAGTTTTCTGTGAGAATAAGCACCATCAGTGTGCTGGCATACAGTATGTCTCACTGGTGCAGTTGCTGTCGTTGCAAAATAAAGGATAAAGTTGCACTTTATGGTGAAAGCTGATCTCAATTCACAACAGCAATGGAGACTTCATGTACTTGACCCTATCGTGCCATCATACTTGATATAATCACGCAAAACAAATACGCTTCTGTTACAGACATTCCTCAATTATTCAGCTTGTGAATTCTCCATGTTCCAGTGCCTCCACAGAGAAACCTGTTTCAGTGTGAAGTGGCTGTCAGTCATCACCTCCGTGGTGCGTCATCCTTTGTAGCGGCTAAACCCTGGAACTGGGACAAAAATGGTCACCTTTTTTCGCTCCGATGGTTTCTTTGCCGCCTTCGCCGAGGCCGTTGCAGGAAGCTAGGGAGAAAACCAGGAGCTGATGAAAGAAATGACAGGTGAGTGGCAGACGCCTTGAGGAACACGAGGTTGGGAGGGGGTGGGAGAGGGCAGAAGCGTGCTAGCCGGTGAGGAGCAGCGCAGCGCCACAGGTGAAAAGATGCCAAAGCAGAAGACTGACGCACCTTGACGGCACTGACAGGCAGCGGTGACACAGGTGAGGGCCAGTGTTGGGAGACCTTCCAGGCTCCTCACAGCTGCTTCTTTTGCTCCTGTCAGACAGACGCACGGAGAAACACCCTTACACCAGAGACAACGCAATCATGTGTGTTCATTTTCACAAACACTTGGTGCTCAAACAGTTTTTTCAAGCCAATGCGACACGGACCAGAAGAACAACTCTTAATTCGAGCTTTCTTTATTGTTGCAGCAAATGATTTGTTTCATGATGCACTAATTTTTCAAAAGGCTCTCCAAATGTCCAGACACTAGTCGCTGTGTTTTTTTTTTGTACTTTCTGTGACCTTTTAGCATACTTATTAGATTTATAACCAACAGAATTATTGGCTATGGACCAGCTTCTACCACTTCTTCTCCTTTTGCCACTCCTCCTCATTTCCACCCTGACTCCCACAACTCCATAACAGGTGTCTGATGTGACCACTGATCGTGTCAGTCCCTCCTCCTCCTCATTTAAATCTCTATTTTCTCCTTCTTCTACACCCATTTTAATTCAATTTTATGTTCATTTAACTCCAGATAACCCTTACATTAAGCTTTGAATTGTAGCCTTCCTTCTTCTGAATTAACTAACATGGAGCCATCTGCCAGTGAACATTATGCTGTATAGATAAAGTGTTTCCTTTTGCTCCTGAAGTCTTGTCTTTGGTTTTCATTGACCCGTAATAAAAACATGAAACACATAATTAATGCCATAATTTCAATCATTTTACAGTATTATGAGTAAGGCAGGATTTAAAACTGTAACAGGAAAACAGTAGAATACAAAGAAAGGGTGACACCCAGGTTATCTACGAGATGTTTTCCACTGCAGACACTTACAGACTGTTTCAGGGCAGCCTGAACCTTTATGCATATTCCAGCCACAAGAAATTAACCTGTAGAACCTCTTTAAGGACCATTTTCTGTGGAAAAATACCTGCTCCAGTCTGAGCGGCTCTGAAAAACTGCTGTGTGAGGCTCATAGTGAATTGGTTACACGAGAGAGGACAACGCTAAAGGGTTAAATTCGAAGAAAACAACGAGTGCCTTTTTGTGCCCTTTCAATACCTTCATTGAGAAGCTGTCTTCTTTTTTTAAGATTGCTATCAACATTGCAAAATTTGTCATTTGTCATTTTTCGTTTATAGAAATGGAATTGTGTTCAGTAATGACTATCTGTCATTGTTGTGGCACTGAAGCTGTTGGATCTTATAGAAACCAATTAACACTCAGTTGTATTAGTAGGAGCCAATAGTTGTGTAGTCATTTGTTCCACCCTAAAAGGTAAATAGTTTTTGTTTTTTTTTTGGTTGTTTTTTTTTTTTTTTTCCCAGCTGAGGCAGCAGGTTGCTGCAAGAGCTGCAGGTTCTGTAAGTACTTGTTTGTGGTGTCTTTTGAAACATGTTCCAACTAATTTATCAGGATGAATGACGACGAAAAATAAACTGATCAAGTTTTCAACGGCAAGTTTTGTCTTGGACTTTAATTCTCAGAACACAGGACAGCGCATCGTCAGATCATCCAGGTGTAGCATCTAAGAGGCCTCGAGTGTTGACTTAGCTTCCACAAAGTCAATCAAAAACCTGAAACACCTGACTAGATTGATTCCTACTTTTATACCACTGAGCGCTAACCAACTCCTACATCTTCCGCAATCCGAATGAAGCATTCAAACACCTTGGGCCTGCCCCTGCGGTGAAAAGTCTCCTAACTGTTTGATTGCAGAAAAACACATAAATCATGTTTAACGACATCAGCAGAGCTGGAGAGAAAGACAGCATAATATATTTTTTTTAAATGTTATCTTACGTACAACAGCTGAAAGGTGTTGAAGACACAGTTTGACATTTTGAGAAGCACACTTCTTCATTTCATTGCTACAAGTTAGGCTGGATGAGAAGGTCAATACCACACCTTTGTCTGTATGTTAAATATGAAGTTACCTTAGTGTCGCATGAAGATTGAAAACAGGGAAATATTTAATGTGCTTCTGTCTGAAGGCAGCAAAATAAACCTATTCGACCTTTTACAGCTCAGTATTTTATATTCATGTAGATACATATTTATTAGCAGGTTATATTGTTTCTATATCTATAAAAATAGTTTTTGTAATAACAGAATTTGTGATTTAACATAGGCACAAATAAAAAAAGAACATGCACCTTTTTCATTCCAGCCATTGCTTGAAATTCAGAACACTACCAGCGACTGTGAGTGACTGTTTTTCAGCAACTTAACTGCAAAAGCCAATTATCAAATCATTAATCAATGATTTATTCATTTGCTCTCTAAAGTGTACTTATTCTAAGAAAAACAATGGAATGAATAGACCTGCGTCAACATTAGACTGCATCTAAAAACAATGATGCTTTCCTCTATGCAGATGCAAATATAAATTAATCAGAAGTGTGATATTTTATTCAGGGGCCCTCAGTAGCGAGCGGGGCACCCATCTGTCTCTCATCTCTCTAGTCAGCCATGTCATGTGGGACCGAAGTGAAAGAGAAAGAGAGCCTCTCTGATTGCCTGCCACCCAGCTCTTTGCTGCTGCTCAGTGTCACTGTCACTCACTCGCCGTTCTGATGTGTTCGTTCCTCTCCACCTCCATTAACGTCACTCTTGGTCGACACGCTTGCAAATGGAAAGGCGTACAGGCCCACGAAATAGGGAAAAGGGAAACGCTTCATTTATGTTTTAGGTGTACATGGACACTTGAAAGGCAGAACAAGAGTGATATTTTTTTCCTTTAAGTAGGCTTGCATTAACAAAAATGTCTCCGAATTTCAGCTTTGAAATGTTATTCTTGTACCCAGAGGACCTCGTCTACGAGTAGAATCCTCCAGTTGTTATCGTAGCGAGCTAGCTTAGGCCCCACTGTCAGTGAATGGAGATGTTTCAAGCAGACTGACTGACGAGGTGCATAAGAGGTCAGCATTCTAAAGGGGAGACCAATTGGATCATGACCCATGAGGGACAGATATGGGCAAGGGATTTAGCCTCAAAGGTCACACTGGGGTCAAGGAGTGGCTTGCATTCCAGACTCCTAATCCTTTCCCTGCAGTCTGGAACGCTGGCCTTCACTGCTCTACACATGCATGCCCACACACACACACACACACACACACACACACACACACACACATCTCTCTCAGACTCTGTGCAGAGTCTCTGTGCCCTGCACACATACAAGCACAGGTTGTGGTGATAGATTGGATAAAGAGACTTAAAATAAATGTATGCCTCCTGGCTCCAAGTCCTCCTCCTCCTCTGTGCTTTATGTAGAGAAAGCAAAGGCTTTGGGTGCCCTCGCCACTCATTTCCCTGACCTTCCACTTAACCACCCACCTCCTACCAGGCCATCGAGTTTCCCCCATGCTGAGATACTGGAGTGCCGGGGATGTAGGTAATTTGTCAGGGTGACCCAACCCCCCCGTTTCATGCTTGTGTGTGTGTGTGTGTCAGCAGACAGGCATGTGTATGCACCAGAGGCTTTCGCTGGGAATCTCTCAGACTATGTCGCCAGTCCAGGCGGTCCCAGACAAGTCAGTGTCAGTGGCTGCGTAAGCAATGATCACGCTAGTAGCCATGAATTGGAAGCTGGGGCATCCTGGTCATGGCAATCCAAGCCATCCATCAGCCTGATGTGACATGCGTGCCACCCAACACCGTGCAGCATTCGTGCCCCCTCCCCTAAACACTTATGCATTACACGCAGAGACACAGTATACAATGGAGACTATACACCCCAGATGATTTTGGAAGCTGAACCTGTTGACATTTACTCGGTAAATCCCACCACACACTCAAAACACACAAACACAGTGACAAACTTGCTCCATCTGTGGCTTGGACTGCACGTAGCGCAGCAGTTTGTGTGTAGCAAAGCACACCAAGCATCAGCCTCCTACTGTTTGTGTTGGAGTGGCCCTCCTGCTGGGCCTTCAATTGTACCCCCCACCCCCCCTCACTTCCTATCCCACTACACTATACCAAACAGAGCCAAATAAAACACAGGCTAACATAATGTAGCAGCATGTCAGTGGTGGGCCCTGGAGCAAGGCTGAAACATGAACCACTCTGTACCAGCCATTAGGACAAGAGTTAAAGCAGCTACGATTTCTTCCAAGCCATACAGCCCTTATGTTGTCCAGTGCAGGGCCTGTGTGTGTGCTAGCAGCAGATTGAGTGATGTATCCTGTGTGGCTGTGGTGTGCTCAGTGGGCCAGAGAGAAGTCCCAGCAGGGGACTACTTCTCCCTTGGCCCCGAGGCCACTGCACTTCATCAATCTCTCCACTGGGAAAGGCCTGCCACTGGATCTCAAGACTGTTACACACGCGATGGAGCTCACACAGAGAGGAGGCAAAACCAGACAAATCAAAACCAAAGAAGTATATAGAATAAAAGGAGCATGGTGGAGTCTTTAGAACATCAAGCCAAGCCATTAAGAGAAGTTTAGCTCTTGTATTTTGTAACCTTCATTCATGAAGATGTTTTTCATTCAACAGTCACTCTGAGCAACACCTATCAAGGTGTTATCTTAAAGCACTTTGGGTTGCCAGATGGCCTGAGAGCAATTTTGAAATTCTACTACAGTGTCAGTCATTAGTCCGTTGCTTTTGTTGGATGCTTTTGAAAACTATTTATTCAAATTAATTAACTCTCCTACTTCTTTCTTGTCATATCTCAGGCAGACAGATTATTTTAATCAGTCAGTCAAACTATATTTGTATGGCAGGTGACTGATTTGTAGATAATGAGACAGAACAAGTAGAGAGAAAAATCTGTGAAGAATTTATTAGCAAATCACAAATCTTCCTTATATGTTATATGTTCTGATTCTTGAAATCATCAAGTATTTTTTTTGCAGTCTGATGTGGTGTTAATTCTCCCACAGTTGGTAGGAAGGCCTGTCGTATATGAAAGGGCGTGGTGGAGGAGAATTCTGGCACTGGATCCCATAATTGGCTGGAATGACACTGATGAGGTGAGAGCTGATAGCTGCTGTATTCAAGCCTCACTCTTCTCACGGTAAGATATACTTCTGTCTGCTTGCGGCACTGACCAAATCCCAGTCATGTTACGTTGCACACGATGCTCGCGGAACACATTAAAAAGAATTAAGAGACATTCAAAATGCGATCTGGCTTACTTAGTTGTAATTTGTGATCGCTTGCATTGGTTGCAGCGGAGGGAGGAATCCTATCGGTGCGGGGACGTCTCCGACTTTGCCTTGGAGACAGAGTTAAAAGGAAGCACAAGCACATGTAAAGACACATGGTCTGGCGCTGCTCCTGGCCTCAGATGCAAGGGGCCCGGTGTACAGATTCAGCGAAGGTGAGAAATAGCTCACCTCCTCTTGTGTTCATGATGACTCTAAAACTTGAGAAACATGTAGGGAATTTCTCATGCCTCGGCAGGAAGCAGGGATCTCCTCACACTCCTTCACTGAGCTCTCCGCATTCTACACAGATGGATTTAGAAGTCATGTTACACCAATGAAAATCTCCTAGATCGGAATCTGATTTACCATCCATATACGCTGCGACTATTCCTGGTGAAGGAAAAGAAAGTAAACTGAGCTGCATCGCAACAAAAAAAAGAAAAAAAAAAGAAATCAAGTTAATAGCCTGTTTGACATTGCAAGCAAAGTGTGGAGAGTTTGTCAGTCATCCATTCCAGCTAAGCAAGCTTTTACGAATTGAATCATTGCTTTGTCGAGTCAAGGGGAAGCCGTGGAAGGAAAGGAAGAAAGAAGGAGCGAGCAAAACGGAACAAGAGCCAGAGCGGGTGAGGAGAGTTGGTTTACAGTGCAATCAGCATTAAGGAAATTGGTTTGCACTAGCGCTGCGAGTGGAGAGAGTTGATTGATGCTAAGTTAGGCTAGCAGGAAGGAAGTGGAGAAATTAGCGGCAGGCCAGGGCACTGAGAGCTGTCAACTACTTCCTGGTCAATCTGGGGTGTGAGGTATGCCTCCACTGCCAGCCCTCATGTACCACTTGTGCTCATGCAGATTTGCGCACACGTTGGAGAACCCTTTGCATGCACACACGCATACCGGGCAGGCCTTTTTGCATTCGGCACGTACAGCGTATCTTGACCCACATCCGTGAAACTTAATTTTTTTTTATCAACAATTTTTCAAGTGTTTCAAATTACAAGGATACCACATGACCCCTTTCTTGGTTTTCGACTCACTTGCCTCCGCACACAAGCCTTCAACGGCACATCACAACAACACAGCGCAGTCTCCGGGGCACTGTGTCAAAACTTGGCTGCGCGTATGCCAACAGTGTAGCCATGTCAAGCCCCTGACAATAGCGGTAGTAGCATACATGCAGTGTAATTAAGCAAGGCAACGGAGGACAGGCACAGAGGAAGAGAAGACACAAAGATGCCCTTGATACTTGGGTGTCGCGCTGACAGCATTTCCTCTGACAGCTTCATCTCGTAGGGCCACCGCAGAAGCCCTTACGTCTCCTGACATGTGCTTTACTCATCCCTGCCTCCATTCTCCGTTGCCTCAACATGACGGGAAAGAAGGGGCGATAGGAGGGGCGGGTTGGAGATGGAAGGAAGGGTATTACAATGGCCAGTGGAGTTTGGTAGCAAAGGTCAAACAAAGAGTCAGTGGGCAGACTTATCTTGGGCCTACAGTGAGGCTGAGAAATGGCATTTGAGGGAAGAATAAGGAAGAAGTTACTTGTGTTAATTAAGACGGGCATACATAGTTTGACAGAGCAGGTACAAAAGTATGCATCTTCAATAAAATAAAGCCAACACAACAGAACAAGTGGCTACTGTCTCCAAAGTGGTCAAAGATGATCACTAGGACTCCAGTAAACCCCACTTTGGAAAAAATAAATAAATCTAAACATTTTAATAATACATATATTGGATAAAATGCCAGAATTTTAATTTGCTGGATTAAAATCTAAAAGTTCAGCTCACCCGAATTACAAAAAACACATTTTCCCATTCCCTCACATGGTATCTAGGCAGATGCTGCTCTCGCTGTGAGATACCCACTTCTATCTCCCGCTACAGTGAAGGTGAAGGTCGATGAATTTTGTTTACTACGCTCACAACACTGAAGAACTGCATTATTTGACAATTGCATACAGTAGTGACCTTCCTGTCCTCCACTGTGGATAACAGACAGAACAGGGTGTTAACAGTTTTCATTAGAACTTGTCTTCTCCAAACAAACAAACTAAACTCCGTACTGTATCGGGGTAAAGGCAGATATTCTGAAAGCAGATCTCATAACATGTCCGAGGAAAATTTGAACCAATTTACGTGATCACGAAAGCCATTCTTTTGTAATTTAGATTAACTGATTATTTAAAGAAGAAGAGTGGTGTGAGAGAGGCAGAGGGGCATAGAGAAAGAAAGATGGCCGTTTTAAAGAAGCCCATCTTTTAAAAAGCACTCTGTTCCTCTCAGGCAGGATTGAGTTAATGTCCCTTTCCTCCCTCTCGCCCTCTCATCCCTCCCGTGCCCCTCCCGTTTTGCAGTGGCTTGCTGGCTTGATTTATCTGATGGAAGGAATTCTGCACAGAGCTCTGGCTCTGGTGGTATCCCTATACTGTAACCTTTTCCCCTCACCAGATGTTCCTCTCTCAAAACATGGTAATGTTCGCCCCCAAATCCCCGCACAAACATATCAAGTGGTCTCTACATGTTTACGCGGGACATGGCCGACAGAAGCGACAGGAACGGTGACACGAATGTTTGAGGGGGGTTTGGAGAGGGCAGACGAGGAGGGAAAAGGAAGAGGACAGACGGAGAGACGGAGATGTCAGACATATGCTCACGCCAGCTGACGACATTGGGATGACCCGGAGGAGTAAGGGGAGATCGGGGGCACAGAGGGGCTGATAACTCCCACAAATGTTGTAATGGGTGATACTTTGAGTTCAACAGTTTGCTGGGATCCGAGCGCCTGAGCTGATTTATTGTATCCTACCTTTTTTTACACAGAATTTTCCTTTTACATGCTTTTTTGATTCAGTGCTGAGCCTTCCAACGAGAGGCGGAGGTGGCTTTTAGCGGAGCTGCTGTAAAATCAGGGACAAGAGGCCGACACGCTGGATGAATATGTAAATTAGACGACAGAAATATTATTACAAAGTCCCATTTTAACAAACTTGACACAATATTTGTGCATCGAATTTAAACTAAATATGTTTATTTGTGTGCATTCCCTCTATCAAGGAAGCAACACAGACATCACAGGTGGTGGATCAGCAGGAAAGAGAAAGAAAGACAAAAAGAGACGACGATGACAATCTTGACAAGTGGGTTAAGCTATGGTAAGACCTGACAGCTTTGACCGCCTCGGCCAATATTTGTCACTTTCAGCGTGCATGAATTCTTGATTTGATGTGCCTTAATTGATTCAGCTCTGGCTGGCACTGTCTGTCTGTCTGTCTGTCTGTCTGCCCTCCCCCCCCTGCTTATTCCCCTTCTCCCTCTGTATCTATTATACCTCCCTGTACCTCTCTAATATTGCAGGCTGGATGTGGAGTCCAGGCAGACTAAGATGAATGCATTGAAGAAGGAAGAGCAGCCAGTTATGCTGCCCTACCTGTGACCCCCTCCGTGACACAGTGAGCCCCAAATGGCAGACATGACGAAGGATCAAGTGCTTCAAAGTAAGCCAGGCAGAGATAAAACCCAACAGGCCCCTTGGATGATGAACGAGTTTTGTAGCAGGAAAAAGCCATCATGTAGCTACCATGACACCTGGGCTTTGGAGCACAGGCCCAACACATGTCACATCATGTAGCTAAAAGGGAAAAGGGGGGGTGAGGAGGGAAGAAAAGAAATGAGTCATCTCTGAAACTTAGTTGGATGTAATGATTGAAGCACTGGTGTGTATTGTACAGCTTGTGCCTGTATTGCCTTCACTAGTAGCACTAAATTGTCAAGATTTGTAGTAGGATTTGTGTTGAAAATACTGGTACCTTGTATCCAATAATGGCAAACGTCTGTGGAGCTTTCCATTCATTTTTCTCCCACTCAGTTCTGAGTTTTTGCAATCATCAGTTTTCAGGTGTTTCATTCCCAGATTCACCTACAATACCACTATTAGCTCTATGTGCCCTGTTACCATGGTGTTCAGACCAAGGTTAACCTATTTTACGTCTGTCACAATGTGAGTATTTTTACAGCGCTGTATTGTTGCTTGGCACATTTACCTTGGTTGGTCTCAAATAATCCATGACTACTCCAGAAAAACATAGCCAAAATTGATTTCCTCTTCTTTTATTGTGCAAGCATGCAGGGCTTGAGTGGTTCCCACTAGATGTGACGCCCTCCTCCTCTTCTTAGCCTTGGACCACATGAATGCCGAGAGAGCAAGAGGGACCAACAAAAAACTTGTTTCGTAAACACCTCGGTTTGTGTGTGCGCGCGTATGTTTGTGTCAGAGGCGGTGGTCACAGGCTGCCTCAATGACAAACAAGAGCAGATCTTGGAAAAACCTCATTATGTTGCTTTAAACAGCGGTGATGATCACTGGGCACGCTGCAGAAAACATACTCCAACGCCCACCTATTGTATACGTGTTGAAAGCTGCTAAGTTTCTCGTACGTCTCTTTTGAACAGAATGTAAACGGCCTGTGTAGATAAAAGCTTCATCATACATGTGTCCACAGAAACATAACTAAAATACGGTTTATATACATTCTGCTTTTTCTGCCATTTCTAGTTCAGTTCAATTCAAGTAACGTGAGATAAGTTTAATCCCGAGCTCGGTCTTCCCGTTTTATGACGAGGTGGCGCAGAGAGGCAGAAGGACCAGGGTTTCTTCTTTACAATAAAGCACAGAGGGCCTGTGCTGGACCTGTCAGCTTTGAAATTTAAATGCATACTTGATTGCTTTTAAAGTGGGTGCCACTGATATCCTGCCATGATGTTAAGGCTTCTCTGACGGGTGGTAAAAGCCTGAGAAAAACTTCTATCAGGCAAACCTCAGGAAGGTGTAATCGCAAAGGGAACAAGTTGTGGTTTTATTAAAAAAAAAAAAAAAAAAAAAAAAGAGCATCTTGTGTTCCTGCTCCCGCTCCACTCCACCCCCCCCCTCCCGCGCATTATGTCGCTGTGCTGATGTCACATTGATTATGCTGATCGTAAACTGCCTTTGTTTGTCCCTCGCCTCCTCCCGTCACTCATCCATCTGCGGCGATGAGCTGAAGTCACACTAAAAGCCATCTTTTCCATGTTTTCTGCATTTTCAGGCCGTGCCGCAGATATCACCAGTCCCACCGGAGGCCCGGGAGACTCCCCTTTTTCCTTTGCACTCCGGTATATTAATTGCTTTTTAATGTTTCCCTTCTCTCCTGAAAGTTGTTGCATACTAACAAATCAACAACAATAAGGTTCTTTTTTTTTTTTTTTTGCTGTTGCAGGCCACAGCCACGACTAAAAGGATATACAGTCACTGAATAATCCATGCAGGGTGCAACTGGAATGAAGGCTTCAAGCTGGTAACAGAGAGACTTGTAACAGGAGGCCATTTGGCTTTCTTTCTGCTGTGTCCCAAGTGTGCCCTGCTCCCAGCTGTGTGCATGTCACAGAATGGGACTTTGGTGCGAGCAAGAATGGGAAGATGTAACGCTGATCCAACTAATCCAGCTAACCCAACGAAGCATTGTGACATGCGCCGTCCCTCTTGAGCCACAACTTCAGGCAAAATTAGAGTTTTTAGCATTCATTATTAATCGACGCAGTTATGAGGAATGTTTCGCAGAGCTTTTTAGATGAAGTGCAACAATCTGTTACGCCCGAATGTCAAGAAAACAGACTATACCATATGCTGTTAAACATTTTAAGAAGAAAAATAAAACTATTTCATTACCAGTGGACCACATTTTCAAACATGCAGTGTTGCGGCGAATAAAGCAAAATTTCTTCTTCTTTTTTTAAAAATTATTGTTGCTGCCATAAACACACTTTGATAGCAAGCGACTGGATTTTCTTTTATTGTTCTATTCAGGAACTATAAATGATCTATTTCTTTGACAGAAATAGCCACTCCCTCCTGTATGTTTGAGAAATACTAAGATAAAAATTGGAGCAACAAATTACACGATGAATTAATTTGTTTCAGGCTTAAGCAGCCTCTTTGAAATTTCTCCTCGGTAGCCTGCAGCAGAAACGAGAGCTCTCAGTGCTTAAGCTGCTAACCTACAACCTGCCACTGCCTGTAACATGAGTCTCACTCATAACATACAAGGGAAGCAAAGATGGAGGTAATCGGACGTACTTAGAGTTTTGTTATGTGAAAGAGGTCTTAACAAAACTACGAGATTAGTCGACTTACTGTAGCTAATGATATTTCTCTTTCAGCCACATCCGTGATTTGTTTGGGATATCTAGCTCCTATTTTACTGAATCTACTTGATGAAATATGTTGACGTAAGGCAGATTTTAGATTTAGTGCCATGTTGACTCCTCTGTATTATTTAATTTCTGAAAACAGCAACAGATCATATCTCTATCGTATTATTGAAATAACAACAAAAATGATATTAACAGTCAGATAAGCTGTGATGGAGGAAAAAAATGTTTTGTCCATAAAAATCAGAAACAATGCAACACACAAATCTTTGCTGACTGTATTTGTACTGTATTATGTATATGGCAGCCCTCACTGATGTATGCACGCGAACGTAACTGCGTGTCAATAATATCTTTTAGCCGACAAAATGCAAGTGAAATTTGTTTGTAAAGTAAAAGTTTGGCACACTGCAGCAGCAACACTGCATCGAGTGAGGAACGCACACAGGGTGCAAGGGGGGTCATCAGCAAGTGTTTGGAGCTTGAGTTACAGGGCCAGCATCTGCCATCCGGCCATCAGGCCCTCATATCCATCACTGGCCGATGGCGTGGTGCAGCCCAGCGTTTGTAAAAACACCCAGAGGAAATGGAGTCTCTGGGCCAGACAAGAATAAAATTAGCTTGATGACTAAGTTCCTCCTCAGGTCCCAGTGGGAATAGAACTCTGCCATTTGTTTTCATTACTTCCCTTGGCTGTAGAAGGGAGGACGACGTGTGTGTGTGTGTGTGTGTGTTTGTGTGTGTGTTTGTGTGCATGTATGTTTGGAGTAGAGGGTGCATGTCTGTGTCTGCTTCCATCCCTGCAAAATAGAATTAAAAAGAAAAAAAAAAAATCACTGCACAAAAATGAGCGTTTTGTCATTTCCAGTCCTGTGTGGGTTTAATCAAACATATTCACTCGTAAACACACCACTTTGATTCCAAACCTCAGTCCATGTATAATATTTGTGCTCGCTCTGTAGAGGTGACATTACTGTTTGGAATTGTTCCACCGCTCCTCGTGGCATACGATATTGGCTTTGGCCACTTTATTGCATTTGCCTCAGAATATCTAATAAACACGCAAAGGTTATAAAAATTGATTCGCTCGCAAATGTGTTTTCATTCATTACCAACGCTATGACCTAAGCCAAGTTTTTGCTGAACTAAAATGTGCAACCAGCTTGTTTTGGGGGAGGTTGTTTTAAAGCCCCAAAAAAAGCAGGAAGATAATATATTTTGTCAGTGCAGGAAAAAGATAAAAAACTATTAAACTGTTAGAAATAATCTTACAGCACGCATACCATTTATCTTAATATTCAGCAGTGGATCATGTGCACATAATCAATTAGGTTTTAAAAGATTACTCAGCATGCACGAAACAAATAATGAGTCCGTTCTGCTCACGCGAGTAATAAAGATCACTGGAGAGAAAAATGATACAGACGATGTAATATCATTTCAAATGAATACTCTAAATAGTGAGCAAACATTCTATCAAACACGTCTGTAGACACTAGACGGAAATATAAGTTGCTTTCGTTGATTTAAAAAGCATTAATTGGAAGCTACGGTAAATAGCAACGTGTGCCAGAATGAATGGCCTTGTTAGTGCTAAAGACAAAGAGACTGGAAGCCTATTCTCCTATTTTTAAACACATTGTTGGAGAAAGAATGTTAGCCACACAAGAACACCTCTAACATTTGCCTGCTTACAAATGCGGCTTTCAATGCGTCTTGTTGCTCTCTCACTTTCACACACACACACACACACTCACTCACACACCGCACACACACCTCAGATTAGTTCCAGCTTTTACCCAGGGTGCCTGTTAGGACTGAAGTGAAGACATCTTGTACTTCTTTAAAGCATGTAGCATTAACACCTTTGCCCCCTGTGTAAACCCTGAGTACTGACCCACAGCGGAGAGTGAGAAGCACGCAGCTCTTTGGGATGCAGCAGCGTGTAACCTCTGTGCAACCAAAGCACAGACCAGCGTTTTCTTTTTTTTTTTTTTTAGTCCATAGGAAGGAAGGAATCAGGAAAAGGGAATATTGGAGGTGAAGGAGTGTAAGAAAGTATGTGGATGTGTGTATTCTGGGATAGGAGTTGACAAAACAGGCCCGGTGTGGCAGAGGCCTTGAACCAGACGTGTGAAAAGAGAGATCCGCTCACACATTTGGCTGAAACTAAATCCTCGTTTCTAGTTTCGCTATGGCCTCTATCCATCTCTGTCTTGCTTATATAAAGGCGGCATTGAATTTGGCTGTTAAGAACGCTAAAGGATCAGTTCAGCCAAATTACTAAATAAATAAATGAAACCTCATTTGCCTCTAGTGGTTTTTAGCCATGCAAACATTATTTTCTTTAGCTCTTTTTTTCTGCTGTAAATAAGACAGCATGGAGCGATATCTAGAGTCTGTTTGTGCTTACCATAGTACATGACAGTATTAAATTTGCAAAAAATTAAGTAGCAACCTTCTTTCCAGAAATCATGTCCTGGTAACTCTGGATAACCCAAATTACATGTTTCACTGGAACCGCTTTCCACTAATAAATAGTCCCAATTCTCACTGTCATGTGGAATGTGTCTCAAAAATGTCAAGTCTTCATAAGAAAATTAATCCTGTTTCCATCTGGCTATGAGCTTAAGTTTATCTGAAAACAAGTTTGAATCGCTTAATTTTACGTGGTTTTTACTGTATAATGACTCAGTGAGTGTATTGACAGGTTAGATTAACCGGAGAAACCAGATTCTGGAAAGATCCTGTGCTGCTTAAATTTCAATTTTCAATGCTTTGAGCACAATCAAACTTCCAGGTATTCACAACAACAAAAAAAATCTCCCACATAAAACTTAATCATCCTATTAAGCTAAGTTCTTTTTTGTTCATTTGTTATTTATACATATGTGTTGTATTCCTGCATCTTGTGTCCTGTAGTGAGAAAATAATGACAAACAGCACTGCATGAAACGGGCACAGAAGTAACCACATTCAGCACAATGCTGTCGTCTATACATGCAGACTGACTGTAGCATAATGCATTTAAACAGGCATTTACAGGCAGACAGAGAGAACGCAGATCACGGAAGAATTACACAACTTCCCAGAGCCATTGTTGCTGAAAGGGGGAAGTGATTTTCTCTAATGTATCTCTGCGTTGTGTCCTTGTCCTCCCACGGCTGGCCTGCACAGAAACAGTTAGGGGTCCTGCAAAAACGTGGGTCAAGGCGAATGTGTGTGTGAGAGTGTGTGTGTCTAACAACAACAGAGAGAGAGAGAGAGAGAGAGAGAGAGAGAAAGGGAGAGAGAGTTTGCCACCGACAAGGAAGTCAAATAAAGGGAAGAAAAGCTCCATTTCCCCAGCTAAATGTACCCCTGGGAGGAGTAAGGGAGGGACAGAGAGCAAGCAAGAAAGAAAGGTTATGAACCGACAATACTCCTGCAAGGCTCCAGATTTACAGCCCCAAGAGCTCTGCCATGCTTACTTCTACAGCCAGTTAAAACAAATTGCAACCATGTTTCAATCACCCACATCCTCTCCTTGCTCATCCCCTCAGACCGAGCTTTTGGCTGCAGAGTTATTTCTCTCTCAATTACTCCTGAATAAATACTTTCCTTTCGCGAGGCAATCTTCATCCACAGTGGAAATCCCCACACGCTGTACGTACACCCACACTCTCCCTCAGCCCCTCACGGCGCTCTCGCCCCGCTCTGCTTGCTACCCCTTCTTTTCCTCTTATGTCATCTCAGGCTTTGGATCTGGATCCGGCGTTAAAAAGAAATGCACGCTGTTTCGAGAAGCTGTCAGCACTTTTGATTTTGTTTACTTCCATTTTGTCATCATCGTGAAACTTTTAAATCCTGAGAGCTAACAGGTTGGCTCGAGCCTCAGAGGAAAATTAAGTTTATCTGCTACTCCTCTGTTGTTCATTCTTTCCGAAGAAGAAAAATGCAGCTACTGCAAAACATGCAGTTATTTCCATGTTGAGTGAAGTTCCTGACCGATGGGGGCACGGATGAGAGCACATAAAACGAATATATATACTCCCTCTTTGGTATGTTTGATTGCAAGTTGTGGTCGAAATCTTTGGTAACCTGATACGCTGTTTGATTTGGGCTGAAATGAGAGAGAGCAACATCAGGCGGGAGGAGCGGGGTGGGGGTAGAGGATGGTTGGGGGCAGGTATGGGGTCATAAGAGTGTCTTTTTCATGTTGCAGATTAGAAGCAGATGTCGGTGGGATTACACCGCCAGTGTCATCACTCACCCCGCAGCTCCACCTCCATCCATACACACAGTACACGCACACGGACACAAAGAGGGTAAGAAAAGTTTCACAGCGCTCTAAAACCATCCGTGAAGCTAGAGGGAAAGCCGGGCCGTACGGATGACTGATGCCACTGCTAAGCTATCCTATTTTAAAGAAAACTGAATTGTATGAAAATATATTGAGCGTGGAAGTCCAATTCTTGAACACTGATTCCTGAACAAATCTTTCCACCGAACACGTCCTTCGAATAAATCCATCAAGTGCGTTCAAAATGTAAACAAAGCAGATAAAGACGACACACTGACGGTGCCTTGAGGGACGACTGCGAAGCATTTATTGTAAAGCAGCTGCTGGAATGTGGAAGCGTTTAGCTACCGAATACTGACTTATTACTTCATGAAAGTTAATCTTAATCTAAAGTTGTACATTTTCTGTGTCTTTTTTTTTCCTTTCCTGGTGGATCAGTTTGAAGTATTGCCAGGGAAGAATGGATTTCATTACAGCTCTGACAAAGCATGGAAAAGTTAAAGCCTTTTTTTTTTTTCTTTTTTTAATTCCTTTGGGAGAACTGAGTCTAGCATGAAGGAGGGGAATCTAATTCATGAATGAAGGGTCCAATTCACTGAACCAAGTGCTCCTCTGGATCCATTTTTGAATGAAAGGATCTAACTGAACCAAACACTTGTTCTCTGATTGACACGGTGGCATTGATTTCATTCTGAGTAGAAGTCACCGATCCAAACTCGAAAAAGGCGGGCAGAACTAGTTCAATTAATTTGCCCAATCTGTAGATGTTGGAAACACTGAAGCAACTTAAACAAAAATCCCTCTTATTAATTATAAATGTAATTCATCCTCAGAAACACTGAAGCATTTACTGAAGTGATTATCAGCGATAGCTTTGACAACATTTGTGTGGTGCTCAAAAGAAAAGAAAATAAAGTCATTAATCTTGATTTTTGTTGCCCTCTGATGATTAAATATTACACTTATGATAACTATAACACTGCTCATCCCTCTCTCTTGTCTCTACATCTTTACAGAGACCCACCCCCACCACTGGCCTCAGCACCACGCACCTCCCAGGGCCTTGAAGTGGTTCTGCTCTGCAAGATAAATGATGTGACCGAAGAGCCACTGTCTGCAGAGAGCTTATTGGAGTACCTCTGAAGGCTGATGTAGAGGGCCCATGGGGTCTGGTCCTGAGATGCCTGCTCCCCTGTGTGCTCAAATATGTGTGCATGTGAACATTTTATGCATGTACAAATGTGAGGAAATAAGTATATAATGCATGTATCTGAAGCAGCCCTCTAAGTGGGGCATTAGCAGGCGTGATCTGCTTGATCCTGGCTGTTTGATGTCTAAGGCAGAGTGGGCTGCTGGTGCAGAGGACAGGAGCCCAGAGGCTCCATAAGAGATAACTGTGAGGAGAAAGAGCTGAAACCCACAGTGCTTATTGTTCCTGACAGGAACCACACTGGGGCTGTGAGCATAGTCACAGCTGCTGAGAATAACACCACATCACAGGATTGTTTTGTTATTTTGACCACTGTAACCGGCGAGTGAAGCCTGGCAGCCTTGTTGTAGTCGGGGTCAGAGGTCTCGCCCGGATGTCAGAGGTAAGTAGGGATCAACTATGACTGCAGGCGTTCATAAAACATTTGTGTTCATATGAATATGGGAGCAGATTGTCTTTGAGGAAGAGATGGTTCAGTGTGTTTGTGGTTAGGAGCGAGCGCTGGAGAAAGAAGAACACGTGTAAAACGTAAAAAGTACTATTCAATTGAATACCCTGAGAACCCAGTGAACCAGTACTGTACTTTAATCCTCACACACTTTAAGAGTACAAGATAGGCCATAAATATTAATGGTGTTTGATATGATCAGAACATTCTCGGATTTAATCTGTAAACTCCTCACAGAACAAGATAATCTTTGCAGCCCATTAGTCCCAACTAAGAGACAGAATTGCAAAGATAGTGTGTTAAAAGGACCATTAATCCTCAGTGTGGAGAAATTAATCAAACTGTCAGAAATAAAGAAGCGAAGAGAAAGTTATCTATTACATTACAAATGATAGTTGCAACAGAGTGCACTTATTGAGGGGGAAAAAAAAGGTGTTTGTCTCTATTCATAAAGAAAAAAGTAGATATAAAAGTGGGCTTGATTGCGTGCATGCATGTGTGTGTGTGTGTGTGTGTGTTCGTGCTCTGAGATCAGAGAGTGTAGACAGTTAAGGTTGCAGTCAGTGTCCAAAGGTGGGAGGAGATTTAGAGGTGCTGCTGTTGAAGCAGACAGACTGCCGGAGATTAAAGAACTTAAGATAGACAGAGAAGTTCAAAGACTGGAATATAGCTTCTTTTTTTTTAATGAAAGAATGTCTGAAGCACCCACCACAGCCACACTTAAAAGACACATAAGTGACTATAATTTTCTAGATATTACTTGAATCATCAGCTTTATGCATTTATTGTCCTTTTTTTTTTAGTTTGTTCAGAAATTTCAGATTAAAAAAACAAGACAACATTCTCTTCATCAGCGTGTAGCGACAGGGAACATATTCACCCTGTGTCGTTGTGCTTCTTAATCTTTTTGTTTTCAATAGCACATGTTAGAACTCTTCAACCAGCACGGAGTACCGAGTTACTCACACAACATTAGAGGAATAATGGGCACAAAACAAAGACATTTTGAGAGTGAAAGACAAACTAAATGCTGCTTGTCATAACCTATATTTAGTTTCAAAGGGTAGCTATGTCCCCTCTTATCTCCTCCACTACATGGTGACTGCATGCAAGCCTTGAGTGCTTTCTGAGAACAGCCCTAGAGTCCCCGAGAGCCTGCTCTTCAGAGACTGTCTCCAAGCTCTTGACCCAGCAGTACAGCATGTAGATAGCCTTAACTATGGTAACTGATGCACAGCAACAAAATTCAACAGAAGTCCTGCTGAGAAGTCTTCAGAAAGTGCAGTGAAAGGTAACGGGTTTTAAAGTGGTTTGTTTGGGTTTCTGCCGATATTTGGATCATGATTGTTCATATGATTACACTTGAAAAATGGAAGCACCAAAATATGGAGCTCGGGGAAAAAACATAAAGTTATAAAATCTATAAAGAACTGAAACAAACAAACAAAAACACTTAATAATCAGTGGAAACTATTAAGTATCCAAAGTTTCATCACTGGTATCAGCACCCCAGGGTGATATGCCTCCACTATGTCATATCAGTGACGCATAACATCAGGAAACTTAACTCTCAACTGCAAACCTGCCAGTAACATGCATCTTGTAGGGTTTCTGCGTCATCCATGTGTCATATGATCCAACGTACAAAAATCATGGACGACACCTGAACCCTACGATCATATAAGCAGAAGGGATCGTCAGGCATTTCTGATACACCTACAGTAGCAAAAACACGATGTCGCTTCTTGCACAGTATGTATTTATTCATGCCACTTGTGTATTTTGTGCTTTTTGTATTAGTTGCATTTATGTGACTTTCATAATTTCAGAAATGCAGCATCATATGTTTTTTTTATCAGTCCTTTGTGTTGAAAGTTTCCTGATGTTGTTCCTTTCTGTTGGATATGAACCTTGTGTCCTTCCTTATGGTGAGACAGACGTCACTACATGCAATCAGTTAACATCGAGAGTTTGAGAAAATAATCATAAAATTTCAGAATGGAATTGAAACCAAAACTATTCTAGCATGACAAGAGAAATGCTATGGGGGCAAACCAATCCCCTGCTCCAACAACCTGCCATAATAGCCCCAAAAAGGCCATATATTCATGTTTAATTTCTCTTCATTGTCTTGACCTGCACCCATATCCGGGATTTATATCCAAAATCTGCTGCCTTTGACCCACAATTAACCTTAATGAAATCAGGAGGACTCACAGTCTTTTGTGCTTCTATATATCTCATAAGTGCATGTGCGCGCACATGCATGCATGTATGTTTTTCGACATCCTCTCCCTCCCCTCTTTTCTTTTTAGCTCCTCCATGTTACTTTTCAGCAATTGAAATCAAGGTAATGACTGGGCAAGGAAAAAGAATGTTCTTTCAATAGATAATTAGGGAGATTGGTTTACCAGGGCCACTCAAAGCCTATTCAAATGCAGGGCTGAGGCCAGGCCTTGTTGTCTGCCGAGCCCAAAAGGCTCCCAAGAGAGGCATTCGCCTTGGCTTCATTTCTCAGAGCAGGTGCCTGGCAGGTAGTCAATGGAGACGGCCAGTCGAGATATATAAGAGAACCATCCCCCTGTACAAGGGGTCAACATCACAGGTCAGGGGTCATGAGCAGAGGTCACAAGGTCAATGTTTAGCACCCAGGACAGGCCGGATGACTGGAAATGCATCCTGGACAGCCAGCTATCAGTTCTATGACTGATTGACAGGTACCCTCTTCATCAGCCAAAATCAGATTTTTGTGCCCAAAATTGAGAAAAAATAAAAATAAAAAATACTCCAGTGTTTTGAAATTTCACTTTTTACATTTTGTAACTAGTGTGCAAAGTTTCTGTTGAAATATGTCAAACAGCAGCTGTTGTTCTTTTTCCTGTGACCTTTTTGAAGTCTTACAGTGTCATTTATAAAGGACACAGGATTTATATAGTATTTTTTATGACTTAAACTTTTTAATGATATTTTACATAAAAAGGTGCACACAGACCTGTTTCATTCTTACCATCTACGCATTGATTTTCTCATCACAACATCCGCTCTGACGGCTTCATTGCGGCGTTATTATTTTACATTATATGGGACTGGTGGTCCCAGTTCACAAATAAATATGCTTAGAATTCCTTCCCATGACAACAGCGCAGCAGAATTAGAGGTCAGAGGTGATGTGCACTCTAATTTCTAATTAAATCACAGTGTGGAAAAGTGATCTGTCATTGCCCATAGGCAACTATTGACAAGGGCTCAGCTCTGCTTCACACGTAAAGGGATCAACCCTCCACCTTCATACTTCTCCCAGCCACCACCCCTGGACTCCAGCCACCTTGAGCTCCTGGGCTGCACCCCAAGGGAAACACTATATAAATGTCAATGCACTGGCTACTGAAACAGTCACAGCCATCAAGGGGGAAGCATGTGGAGTACAGGAGATTTTCTTTCTGTCACTCTAGTGGTGGTTCCTGGAAATGCAGCTATGATTTAGGGACAGATCCTCTTACATAGCAGTGGACATGAGCTTCTGTGATATGAAATTGAAACTCTGTTGGGTTGGCAAAATGTGCACACCCAATCTCTGCTGGGTGCACCCATACACATGTAAGGGAATGGCTACAGAAGCTACTACAGTGTACAAAGACAAATCCCAACTGTAGCTCTGTGCTGTGTACATTGTTCAGGTATCTACAAGCAGTTCCCCATTAGCATTTGCGGCAATAAGACCAGCAACATATCCGATATGCATGTCAATTTTTCCCTCTCTAATCAAATAGAAAGCCTGTGAAGTAAATATCTATT
Source organism: Stegastes partitus (assembly GCF_000690725.1). Taxonomy (NCBI): domain Eukaryota; kingdom Metazoa; phylum Chordata; class Actinopteri; family Pomacentridae; genus Stegastes; species Stegastes partitus. Next base: position 93,992 of record NW_007578816.1, on the reverse strand, counting down.
TTCTTACAGCCTGCCTGTTTACAACAGGGGGGAGCGGCTATATAAACAGTGTGTGGCGAATGGAGAATTTCTGTTAGGGAATCGGCTTGGCCAGCATATGCTAGATATAGGAAACCCATAGCATCAGTGGCTCCATATTGGCTGCAGAGGTCAAAGGCTAGGGAAGGTCAAAGGTGTCATCCTCCTTTCTCATCATGAAGTGCATTAACATCTTCTCCCTGTCCTGTCTTATCCAGATGGCTGACCAGGCCACAGGACAGATGCCCCATTTTAAAATATCTCAGGGATCCAAAACGGACCATCGAGAATAAATATGGCTCCATTTTTAGGACATCATATTTCAAAGGAATATGGATATGGATACGGGTGGATGTAGGGTTCATACAGCCAGGCTGTGTTAACCAATTGATCCTTGGTACACTTGTAACAGCTTGCTCCCTTCAGTTCGTGTTTAAACTATTTAAATTTATTCATTTAAAGTATTGGGAATACAGGTGCAAAAGTGTTTGATTAGACAAATCAGAAAATTAGAGAGCATGACAAAAGTGAAAAATCATAGGTTATATTTGGGCGGGATGCAGTCAGACACGCTAAATTTACTATGTTTGATGACGCAATATCAGAAAAACTTGATTTTTTTAAAGAATAAGGCAAAAACAAACAGGAAAAACATCCTTTTGTTTATTTTAGCTGAGTTTTCCAAGGTCATCACACAGTAAGTAATTGTTTGTTTTTTTAAACTCATGATACTGCACCACTGTTGAAATCAACAGACTAATTAAGCCAAGTTGTTGCCACTGGCAGTAGACCATGATCCATGCTCAAAAAAAGACCAACAAAAAAGAAAAGGGGTTCGGACCTTACCAGGAGGTAGTGACCTCACTTGTGTGCCTAAGTAATTAAATCACAGGCTCTTGGAGTGCATACACAGCATTCCTTCCACTTTTGTATGAATATGTCACATGATAGCCAAACCCACATGATTAATGTTGCGGAGAAGTTATCCAGTTGGTTGGCTTTAAAACTGCCAGAACAAATGTATGCGCATGTGATAATTTTTCTCCACATTTCTCCAAGTTATGCCGTCATCCAAACTCATCATTCAGTGTCTCTCCTCAGCCAATCAGCACAGCTTATGAACAGATGACCCCACCTCTTCGAGCCAGTCATTATTTTTACTACACTAAAACCCTTCTAGGCATGCTCACAGTCAAACGAATGGAGCCTCTCCAAGCCAAATAGACCAAGGCACCCTGCCGAGAGCTTTGGGTTGGCCCTCATGCAGCTTCGCAGACATACACACACATTTATGTTTATAGAGAGAAGCAGCAACTCGTACAGACTTTCTTATACACACACCCGAACACACACACACACGCACACACACACACACACACACAAACATATATGGCACGCTACCCTGCCCAGAGACCTCTGACTTGAACCTGCTGCTCTCACTCAGCAACACATAAATCACAGGGCTCTCAGCAGCACTGCTGGCCCTCAGTGCCATGCTGAACTTGACTCCACGGGAATAAAAGTCTGTAACTAGATACAAAAACTAATCCAGGCCAGAGACAATTGCTGGCACACAGAGGCCCGAGAGGTGCTGATACCCACCTCTGACGATATGCTGTCAATGTCATGAGACCTTTGACTTTTGCACTGTGGCCTGCTTGGTGCTACTGGTCAGAGACAAAGACACAGGGAGAATGAGCGAGGACAAGAGGAAAGAGGATGATGAAGACGTAACCTGTCAAGTCATCCTCACTCTTGGAGTGACCATCTGCTCCTCTGAATATTCCTTCTCCTCCTGCCTATAATCTGTCAGGTATAATGGAGACATTCCAAAGCTGAAAGACTAAAAGGCCCACATGTTATTTCTATTTATATTAATTTATACATATGACACATTGGCGGATTTTGCACTTTATGCTACTTTTACTACTCTGTACTGAGTTTGAAGGTTATGGTCTTATTTTAAAATGTGACTCATTATAAATAAGCCAAAGGAATACAAAGTTGTGAAAATGAGCTCATTGACCAGCTTCAACATTAAGATTACACTTACACGTTAAGTGCATCTGCATTGATAATATTGTTTTAATGACACTGAAAGAAGCTACTCTGCATTCTGAAAATGTTTGATGCATGAGTAAAGTCTGAATCCAGTAATTACACAGCATTTCTACACTGCAGAATAAATAGTTTCACTGAATGAGAATATGTCTTCCACCACTGCACACAATCATAACTCATATCTAGCGAATTGCAGGGAACATGTAAACAAAGGACACAGATATTAATTTCTACTTCATGATGTCACAGCTACATTGGGTCACAATTTGACACATGCATCTGAAACAATCTACAAAAATGTCAACCTCACTGATAATATGTGGAGTATTTGTTCTGTTGGGATTAAGGAAACACTGTTGTGTTTCTGAGATACTGGAATAAACACTGACAAAAGAGGCAATGTGTCCACTGGATAACTTAAAGTGTTGTGTTTAACAAACGCTGCAGGAGCTAAGAGGTGATTCTAAAAAGGCTATATGGAAATATAACACTTTATTTGGACTTTTCAGTTTCCCTCTGTTGTCCTGTTCGTCTAGTCAAGTGACTGAAAAGGAGGCACGGCAAAGCCCTAACAACACCCTGCTGTAAATAATCTAGGAGCCTGTCCTGTAATGCTGCAATCTCCCACACCACTCCCAAACTGTCTAACTGCACTCCTGCAGTGCACTGTAAACCTCCATCCCAGCCCCCAGTCACAGCTACAGGCCTGACACCAGCTAGTAATACAGGAATGTCTCTGTACTCTTCTGTCCTGATAGAGTGGCCACTGTTTAACTCTGATAACATCAGGCACCAGGGCCTGCGCAGCCACAGGGCTCCGAGACACACTTTTATGACTTAAGTATCTGGGACTGATATCTGCAGCCATCAGCCCAATACACCCTCATCACATACTTATACAGATACTCAAACACTCTCTCCATCTTACAGATGCACACACTATCTCGCTCTCCCAAGAATGCATGTCAGCACACACATGTGCACAGCCCCACTCTATTCATTTCACTTTTCATCATTTTTGCGCAGACACACACATCTGTGCTTCTCTATCCTGTGGACAAATTCAATCTTCGGTCAACATGTATTTCATTAACACCAAAGTGGAAAATTATCTCTAATCCTAAGCACTTATCCCTAACCTAGTAACTTAAATTAAATCACCAACTCTAATGACCAACTGTAACTTTAATAAAACTTAAACTCAGTAACTCTGAGCACGGACAAGATGACCGTCATGTCAAAGTCACATCACTGACAGACACGTTGGAAAAGTTTTCCAGTGACAACAATGCATATGTATGGCATATGTCACCCAGGTTACAGGTGATTTCGCTGATGTTCCATGTGGTAATGGGATATCCAGATGCACAGTATGTTGGCAGTCATGCACTTCTAAGTGTAGCATCCAAAAACCAGCAAAGATTAAAGTCAGAATGTAGAGATTATGTGATGAATGTATTTGGGGAAAATGGACTTCATACAACAGCTGCCATAAAAATGTCCACAAAGATAAGTCTGAACTTTGACTACTTTCATCTTGTACACAATTGTGACAAGTTTATTGCATGAATGTGATTTTAGGAAAGGCTGGGCTTTTAGGGATACAGACAAATAAAAGAGCAGGGGCGGCTGGCTGACAGGGGCGCCACCCTCATTAAAAGTTCTTGTTTTATTAATAAACCTTTTGCAACCTATTAATGGTCACCCCGTTTTTATGACAAAAAAAACCTAAAGAATTTTGTTAATTTGGTTAATTGGACTTGTAGTATGTGCATGTATAGGAAACAGAAATGGAAAGAAACTTTAGTTTTACTGTATAGAAACTTTTATTACAACATAAGGAACCACTGTTGCCTCTGCTGCTATTGCTGTGGTATCATTCGCATCTTAAAAATGGTCTACAGTGTTAAAATTATGAAGCTTTGTGCTTTCAAACTTTGCACAATCAGGGGTAAATTTTCTCTTGGTCCTTATTTAAGTTCATATTCGGGTCTACTGACCAGACCGATATTGACAATGACAAGTGTAGGGTTCAAAGACTCAGAACTTCAGTCTCCTCGAAATTCAATAAAAACTCCTCTGTAGAATCCATTTGAGGCTAAGTAATAAAGTACAAATAAAAAGGCTCGTCCAAGATCGACTAGATATCCTACTCAAAAAGTAAGATCAAGTGAAAAACTAAAGCCCACACACAAGGCTTCCAATACGCACAGCAGAAAGTATGTGATGCTCACTTTATCGGTGGGGCAGAGATAATACTTAAAAACTCTTAATTTCCTAGATAATCATGTACTATATTATACTATTCTGTATATTATTCTGCCAGTTAAACATCTGAGTTCAGCTACTTAATATTCTCTACACAATATATGAACTTCCCATTTTAATACCATTAAAATTTTTAATTACAAAAATCACCAAAATTTACAAAAAAATGAAAAAAAAACAGGTTAATTTAAATGTCTTAGAGTCCATACTTGTTCGTGTGATTCCAGTATGGAGTGTTTCCTGTGTGTCAGCATAGAAACACTTTTAAAGTTGTTGTGATGAAATAATCAAAGTGCTTTTGATAAATAATCTGTATTTATTTGCATTTGTACAACATCTTGCATGAAATCCGACTATGGTCGGGCGCTACGGAAAACTGAGAAAAGAGGAAACTGACAACTCAAAAAGAGAAAGGTCTTTGTTACAAACTAAGCACTCCTGAGGCTATACATAACCTTTCATATAAAACTGCTGCATCCAGTTATTAAAAACTGCCCAAACCGCCACTGTCACGTCTGTCAGTGCAGACACCACAGATAGCCTTCACTGCTCTCTGACCCAAGAAAACGCAGCCTGTGCCTCTTGATGGACAGCACCACTTCACTCTTTCACATTGATGGTCAGTCACACAAACAAAAAGAGGGATGAGATGAGTTTCTCAGGGGAGTGAGGATAATAAAATCAGGGTGTCTGTGTGTCCTGAGAGGGGGCAATGTTTGATGCTCTAACAAAATGAAGGTCTTTGGCGGCCCGGCCTGGCAGTCTTTTAGCTAAAGCAAGCAGATTTCTTTGAAGCCTGGCCACCTTGGCTGAAGAGCCATTACTCCCGGGCTTTTCTATACATTAACCATGCTACAGCAGCACAAGTGCATTACAGGCTGCCGCCCCGGCAGGGCCCAATTGTACTCCCTCTTGTTAAATATTACCCCAACAGAGCTTTTGATTTTATTTTCATTTTTTTCTTCCCCATGCCGCTTATCCTCCTCTCCTCCCACGATCAGATTAGGATCGATTGCCGCGTGGCAGAGCTGGCCCAGACATGAGGACCAGAACAACGCTACAGCGTGATTGTGCTCCTCAGGCCCCGCCTTGGAGACTATTCAGGCGACTAAATAGAATGATTTGCCCTTAGATGTCAAATTTCCTCCGAGACAAGGATGTCAATACCAATTAGATTGTCTGCAGTTGCCGTAGTTACGCCAGCCTGCCCCACACACCACTGCCGCCACCATAACCTCTTTCACTCTAAAGATACACTCGCTCTCTTTTAACATCTCACTCACATCTCTTTTTTGTAGGCAGAGTGGTGGTCTCGGCACCAAGCCTTTAGCCTCAAATCAGTTTTATGACTGGCGCTGTGCAGACATTAGGCTAACTCCATTAGCCTCTCTGAAGGAGATGGCCTGAGGGGATACTGAGGGGCCAAGATGGGACTGGGTCGGGGGTGTGTGCGTGTGTGTGTGTGTTTGTGTGTGTGTGTGTGTGTGTGTGTGTGTGTGTGTGTCCGTCTGTGGTGCTAGTGTGTGTGCATACGTGTGTGCATAAGTGTGTGCGTGCATTTGGTGAAAGGGTGAAGGGGCAACATTGTCTTACAGAGTCTTCTGGCATCTCCTTAAAGGTCACTGTCTGCTGGTCGGAGGAGGCAAAAGCCCACTGGAGCAAGAACATAAACAAGAAAGAGAAGTGGGCAGAAAATGGATTAATGAACAAATGTAATTAGGAGAAAGGGTGGATGGAGAGAGTGGGAGAGAGGACTCTGTCTCCACTTAGTATCGTGGCTCCTGCAGGCGCTTAAGTGCTAACATGACAAACAGATGTGGCCATGGCTGGCCAGACATACGACTACACACACACACACACACACGCAAGCATACAAATACATCCGCACATGTACAAACACACATACTACTGTTTTTTTTACTTGCCGTCTCTTTTTCGGTCTTCTAAAAATGAACACACAAAATTCCGAAAAATATGATTCGATTTAGCGACACAGATCGTTTCATCGTCTTCAGAGTTATTCATGGAAAAAAATGTACATGTGACAGGACGGATACACATTTACGACAAACAAGTTCACAGAGGATGACCACGTCTGCGTCTCAGTGAGGTCATCTTGTCTGGATTTCAGCATAAAACGGCCGCTGGTATGTTATCAAAGCATAAAGGAGGCATCCTCGCTGTGTCGACAAAGCTCTCTTTGCTTCAATTAAAATTAATTGACTGGTTCTCTCACAGCAATTTTTACATCAAATATTTATGTTAAGGACTGCGTTGAGTGATTAATATGTGTATAACTTCCTCCTGTTTAGTTTACATCGTATTTGCTGCAGGAATATGAAACCTTATACTTTGTTTTCCAGGTTTCAATTAACATCTACAGGCACCGCTAACTTCTGCAATTTACTAAATCAATAACTTCCCAGAAGAGCTTCCAAGAAAAAATAAATCGTTGCATTTTTCAGTTGTTTACTGTCACCAGTTAAAAATAAAGACGAGGGAACCTTTTCAAGAGTAAGTGACGATATTAAATTGCAATAATTTAAATATTTACATCCATTTTTAAAATTTAAAGCAACTTATTTGATCCACTTTCTTAAATGTTTGAGATGGTACAAGTGACTTCACCGTTTGCAGTCCTTCATTTTCCTGTCAAAGGCACACTGTGCACAGCCAGCAGACACTTGCAAACTAACGTAAGCCATGATTGTGACTGCAAATCTCCTTCTTTCAACACTTTTCTCCTCTTTTCGGAGGGCAACCAGCAATGCACGATCAATTAAGCGCTGAGGAATGGAAACAGGACTTGCATTTTGAAGTTGGTTTAACCTTGCAGTGACACCTATTGCAGATGCTTTGAAATGGTTGAGAAGAATAGTTTCCGCATGGTGGAATCTGCAATTAAGCAGCAACATCTGCACCAGCAGCAGCAGCACCCAAGCATCCCCCCCCGACCACCCCCCGCCCCAACCATCCAAATCTGGCATTCTCCGAGCTTGGTATTGGTTGGCGGCCAAGACAAACATTTCCCACAACATAACTGTGAATAATTTTCTGAGATGGATTTCAACTGGGCAATTAGAAGAATTTCAACTGTGAATATTTCAGGCATGCCACGCATTTCACTGCTCAATCAATAAAGAAAAGGGACAGAGCGAGGGAGCGAGGGAGACGTGGATACGAGTCACAGAAGCGAGGGGCTGAGCGAAGTGAAGAGACAAAGAAGGGTAAACAGAGGGGACGATGAAAGAAGGGGAGGAGAGACAGTGACAGCCGTGAGACAGAAATTTACAACCAGATCATCAGTTAACCACTCCAATCACAATGGATCAAGCCATTAAACGGGCATTTTTATCCAAACGACCTCCTGACTGACAACGACTACAGATCACGAGCTCGTATCGATGGCCGACGGAACACCGAGCAGTCCCAAACTCTTGAGAGGTTCACTGTTTGTCAGTTAATTCAGCACATGTAGTCCGGAATAAAGCGAATGCCTGCCCTCTCAACTTACGCACGTCTCATTAAATGAAATCCAGTTATTTCAAGCTGCAAGACGAATGCCTTCTGCTCTCAAGTTGGCATGTTTACCTTGCTCTCGTTTTTCTTGTGCTGAATAAGCACAGAATGTGACCATTAAATATATTGCTGATGGAGAGACAAGGGGAGGGAAACATCAATATTAAAGTGAACTGGAGTTACTGCCGTCTGTGTTACGTGACAGGCTATCCCTGGGTGACATCAGCGCCAGGTTAGATAAAGGATATGTCGTGAATTTACTTGTAAATCAGAAGCAGAAACAAGTTAAATTGCCAAGAAAGTTGCACAAAATTTGCCTCGGTGCTTTGGGGCAAAGTGAACAAAAGTAACTAGAGAAGGTACAAGTCAAGAATTATAAATGTAAAATAGAAAAGTTACAATATTTTCAGTTTATGATTCTTAACTTTTGCTGTTTTGTTGTATGTGTGAAGTGTGGATTATGAATGTAAGCATGCGATTTAACAATATTTCTGTCAGTTTGCAATCTTAGCAAGTCTAATAATATCAGAATCCGCTAACGTTCTGGGAAATTGAATTGGTTTATTGGTTGATTCAGCAAGCACTTATCCCTTTAAATCTATTGAAAATCAAAATTGAGGAAAAAAAGCTCATATTTACTTCCCCATTATCAATGCAATTAGCCTCTGTGTAATGAAAAGAACATGTGAAACAAAAGGACCTTTGGACATGGCATACTCCATAAAATCCTACTTTCAGCACCTCTGAAATTAGACCTAAAGTCCCCCCAGAGGGGCTATTAGATGACAAATCCTTGCTATTGACCAGGTTCTGCCCTCTGCTTGCTCATGACTGACGTCCCAACCTCTTTGATGTCCCTCGCCACAACAACATCAGCTCCACTTCCTTTCCTCGACCAGGACAAAATGTGAGTTGCACCTTTTAGGACACCCCCCCGCAAAAAAAAAAAAAATAGCAGGAGAACGTTTAAAGGAGGAAAGGGGACCCACAACATTCAAAATAAGCCAGATGTTCACGTCCCTCTGCTTACATGTGGAGACATGCGCTTGCCGTGGGCCTGCATTAATGAAGGTAGAGATCCATCTGGGGGTGCTGATAGGCTTGGGGATGCTGTGTGATAGGCCGTGGCGCATACACACACTCACCCGGTCACATGTGCTAGCAATAAGTTAGCCTCGCTGCCACTCTGGTCAGAAAAACAGATGGAGCCGTGCTGAGGATCTTTTATCGAGATGGGCAATGGAAGGAAAGGCCTGAGAAAAGAAGAATACTCGATAGAATTGCTGAGAGTTTAATTCTTTTTAAATGAAATACAGCATGAAAAATACATTAAAGTCATTGTTTGCTCCAAAACAGTTGTGATGCGACTCAACTTTTCATATTGTTTGTTTTGCCTAACTTTAAAATCAAACACTAGTAGTTGTCGATTGTTGCTTATTTTACTTTACATTTTAAAAAAAAATAAAAGTTGTACTTGAACTTTTGTTCTCTTATTCAGGTTTAAAACAGTTAATGGTATTAGATACATGCATTTTCTCATTCAAGAGGCAAAATAACAATAAAACAACATGAAAACATTTTTTTTCAAGCCTCCTTGGCAATAAAACCTCCAACCTCAACTGAAAAATACAGGTGTACACAACTAATTCATCCATACGTTTTATGTGTATTGTGTGCAGCTGAGTACCATCTCCACAGCGCTCGCTGCAGAAAATCTACTTTCATTTTTCAACAGTGGAATAACACAATGATGGATAGAAGGTTCAAGGTTAATATTTAACATACTCAGACTGCCCATTAAATCATAATGCTATTTTCATGGACATTAATTATGCTAATTTAAAATTCATTACGCTACTTGGCCAAAAAATGTGCCATCTCAGCAAAAGAAGAAAGATTTTTTTTTTTCTTAACACTCCAGCTTCGTCTCTTTGTATTAAATAAATCAGTTAATATTTAACTACTGGTTATATATGGCCTTTTTTTTATTGTTAGGGTTAGCATAATTTGCAAACTAAACAACATCAGGTGCCTTAACATTTGGTTGCCTGACTGGGATAAATAAAGCACTGGCCTACCTGCACGTCTGCCTGTCTAGGTGAGTCTTGGTTGCTCGACCTGTTCATAAAAAAAAAAGAAAAGAAAAATCAGAGGGATTTCTGCAGGGTTCAACTCACATGTTAAGAAGGGGATTACTGAGCTGCCCTGGTATTGCTTTGGCTCTAAGAGTTTGTTTGTTTTGCTGTACGATTTGATTATATCACAGCAGATAGTAGCGCATTTCAGAGGCACTTTAGGCTAATTACGGATCAGTATACGGAAGAAGTTACAGTATGTATATGGTGGCGTGACTCACGTCTCTGTCACGGCGGTATCACTCGTAGGCATTCAGCCGAGCATACAGAATATACAGCACGTCAAAGTTGTCAAAGTTCTCCGCATTTTTAACTGAGAGGCGAACTGTGTTAGCAGCAAAGAAACAGCCGTGCGTACGTATTAGCATTTCAAAAAGAGAAAGAACTGTACGATAGGTGAAGGAGGTGAAGAGAAGAACAGGGGAGAGAGCGAGGGGAAATGTAAAGACTCCGTGGAATGCTCTTGCGTGAACTGCAAATGAACCCCTAAACCCCAATCTCCACCTGACAAAATCTGTTCTTTGCCCTGACACACAACCACAAAGCGCTCGCAGCCAGCATGCAGGAATGCCATGTTCTCTACAGGCTTTAAAATATAAATATTTCTTTCCCAGGTAGGGCTGCGGAAAGTCGCAATCCAACAACTGTTTAGTGAATGTTTTACCAATCTGGTTTTTATATTTGTTTGACATGCACTAAGATGGCACAAGGGGAGTGTTGACAGTTTGAGATTAGGTGTGCTTATTTTGGGAAAACATGCCAAAACTATTACCAAAAAACAAAAGACTTTACGATTATTAAGTCGCGGTTTGAAGTGACCCAAAGAAAAGGAGAAAAAACTCATGCTGCCGTGACATTTTACCATCTAACATCTTCAACACCTCTGCGGTGCGCGACCGCATTGTTGGCTTTCTGATCTCTCGTCAGCTGTCATCAGTGACACACCACATTAGGCTGCAACCGAACTGAGGTAATGATAACCACAGTTGCATGCTTAGAATGGTATTTAAGAAGCCTAATGCTCTGTTTGTTTTCCTATGTGCTCTCTCAGAGGTGCTCTCAGCCTGGCGAGAGTGTCGTGATTGGTGTGTTTTTTTGTCTGTGTGTGTATGTTCGGAGACACTCCTTCTCCTAAGCTGGGCAGGCCTTTTTCCTCTCTCTCTATATTCTGTCTCCCTCCTTCATTCAGTCACTCACTTTCCCTCACTCGCTCTTTTCTTTCCCTTTTTTACTTCCCCTCTTTATGTCTGCTTGTTTCCTCCTCCTCCTTTCTTCTGCCTCTCTCCTCCCACAGGGGCTGTATGCATTCCTGCCAGGAGGGGCGGAGGTGTCTGTGATCCGGGCTCGATAAGGACCAGACCTCCCCTCCACGCTACCCTCCCTCGTGTTCACCCTCACCCCCTCCCTGGGAAAATGGGTGCACCCTCCTCCCTGGCAGGGCACCGACTCCCCTTTGAGTGTGCTGCCAGCCATGGCAGCAGAGCCTTAACATGATTTGTTTGTCTGCTGCTGCGTGTTTGCACCAAGCCCCAGCACCAACCCCCCCACCCCCCATTACTCCTGCCAGAGATCCAGGAGGCTGGTTAGCTGGTACGGATCTGGAGCGAGGCTGCTCGAGGCTGGGGGTGCGGGGTTAAAGGGGTGTTAAAGAGGGTGAGGTAAGGATGGTGGGGGATGCATAGGGGTTAAAATAAGTTTGGAATACAATCCACATGATGGAAACATTCAACATTTCAAAGTAAGTCAAGCTGGAACGGGCTGGATAACAAGAAACCACGCACATGCACACACACTGACACACACACACACACACACAAAACTATTTCACTAATCACTCAGTTTGCATTCACAAAGATTGAGGGTTTTGTCATTCCTCCTTTTTTTTTTTTCTCCTGGTGTTTTGTAATTGGCTCGCTTCCTGGTGCAGTGGCAGACAGCAGGCACAGCAGCGGCTGCCCAGCCGGCCCATTGATCTTTCATCAGCCCATAGAGTTAAAGCTGAAGGCATGAGGGAAAGGCTGGAGAGGCAGCCCCTCTTTTTATGGCAGCCCGCTGGAGCCTGCCTAGGATTGTTCCCTGTTTCCTCAAATTGTTTTTCATTTAGTCAGGGTGCAGCGCTGTGCTGCTCTGAGGAGGTGAGGTGGAGTGTCGCAGACATTTAGGGGAGCACGTAACGGCTTCAGTCTGGGTCGCTGGATACAGTGGGATAGCAGGACTCAACATTTTAGTTTGTGTGTTTTTGGCTGTATGCGTTACTTTATATCTAGGGTTGTGTGACATCTCTATATTTTGCGTTCCAAAGCACAGATTAAATGACCCAGAGGCCTTTCATACACAAGGTGTTGATGGCAGTTGATCTGTAGGATAATAAGAGATCACACATGGATGTGCATTTTAGAGCATAATAAAGAAATCAGGTGTTCCATCCAGCAAATAAACTCAGATGACAAACAGCAGCACCACCAATTCACTGGAAGATATATAGTATATTACAGTGTTTCACTTCACAATATTTCTTTCAGACTATTAATCAAAAAATATTTCACAAGACTAAGAAAAAGCACCAAGAGCTCTTAACACAAATCAAATTTCACTTAAGGGGCTAAAATTACCTTGATCAATTTGCATGAAAGCCATGGTAGTGGTCAAGTCATCCACGTGACATCCAATCAGAGGGTCTAATCAGTATGTGGGTGTGGTCCGCTATATCCCCAACAGTATTCCATTGATCTGAGCTCCGGCACTGAGCTGCAGCGGTCATGTAGGCCCTAACTTGGTCATCTAACTGATATGTGATATTAGGATCCTTCTTCGAGGCAGCTCCACAGGGATCTGGTCAGAGAGAGGAGAGAGAGAGAGGGAAACAGACTTCAGATCAGCAGATCAATTTTCACTGGACTTTGAATATTTCATGTCGGGAGTCTTGCAGACAGACACACAGATGGGCTACATAACAACAACAACTCCATCCAGTCACACACACACACACACACACACACAGCTGATTGTGTGTGTTTAAAAATGTTTACAGTTAAGTCATGCTTTCCCTCCGATTTCAACGTACAAGAAAAAAAACCCTTAAATTTTACCTCCTAGCAACAAAACTACACAAACTACCCTGATGATCACCTTATTCATATGAAACATTTAATGCAATGCTCCAACAAAATCTCAGTGGGAAGATGTTGCGCAGACACACTCAAACACACATCGCCACTTCATCCAAAGGGCCGGGTTAGAGGAATCATGTCTGGATTATGTTTCTAGTCCCAGCGAACATGTGGTCGATGTGAAGCTGTGATACTGTGACTCAGCCGCGGTCCTGAAAGTGGACACAAAGGGACAACATGCTCATTTGTTCCTTTGTACATTTTGAGTATTCAGTTGTCTTTTGTCATTTAATTCCCACTACATAAAAATTTTGGGAGCATAAATGTCAGATATGTCTAAAGCAAAACTTAAATTACACCCTGCGTTAAAAACAGACAGTAAATCTATCCGGAGTATCAGCAGCAACAACGCAACAGGACGACACGCTCTCGCAGCAATAACCCACACCTGACCCCTAAACCTTCACCCACAGAAAGGATGTTGTTTCACCGACTGTCTTCAAATACTTTCCTCTCGGAAAGACATCAGTGAAACCAGAGCTTGTCAGGCTCTGTATTTGTTTATTAAGTATGCTCTTGGACTGGCTTACTCCCAGGATGGCTGTAACTGAGAGATTTGTTCATGTAGGCATTAGGGCTGGCTATCAGTGGTGAATTATTTATTGAAAAAAATCTGCCTTTCCTTGACGGATGAGAGAATATGTAGGACTGCTCACTGACTCTGCCATATATTAAAAGGACGATGAAAACATTGTTAAGCACTGCACATTGATGCTGAATTTAGAAGGGGAGGGGGGAAAAAAAAGCGGAAATCTTTATTTTTGGACTAAAATATTGACAGTGAAAGGTGTTGTTATAGAAACACAATGACATGATACAGAGGCACATAGGACAGGCAGTGTGTTTGCCATTACACACTGAAATTAAGCAAAAATAAACAAATGTACCATGTAGATTTAATTTTTAAAAAAAGACTAAATACTGCATTATTTCATGTTTGACCATTAAGGATCCAGAAGTCATCAGACCTCTTGTGTTCTGTGCTTTACACACTGCTTGTTACTTCAAATCTCTCCCAAAGCTGTGTCAGCTTGTCAGTGCCTCGTTAACATGTTTGATTGATGTGTTTTTTCATACTATCGTCCAAAATAAACATGTTAAACGTTAGTGAGTAGCTGTGTATTCCCACCGACAGGACCATCAGGGATTCCACAGTGGAGAATCAGTGGTCGCAAAATATGCACTCAGTGGAATTCCCCCAACACCTATTTTTGGCCATGATAAAAATGTAAACACGAGAAAGGACACGGGTCTCATAGAACTGGACAGCAAAAAAAAAAAATAAAAATTCAGTTACCTCTGATATCTCCCCTTGCCAAATTTAAATCACAAATGATTTGTTCAAATCAGAATAAATCACATTTGGTAATTTTCTCTGCCCTCTTTATTATGTTAGTTTTTGTAGTCTGCAGTAGTGAAAGAAAAAGAGACAGGCGGAGGGGCCTGGCTATTGTCATTCAATGGCCGAGCCATTTTGGAAATCACCGCTCTCTGTTTGCTCCTGCTGCCTCCCTCTCCGTATTCCCTTATGGCTGCACTAGATGGAAGGCTTCCTTTTATAATTTCCAAGTTGCACACATGCAGCCAATCCCCCTCCTTGTCAGAAGAACAGGCACATGTGAAATGATTGAATGGGTCAGTGATGGATGTTAAAAAATGAAGAGGAAGCTGCCCGAATATATACATTAACTTACAGAATGCATATAAATAAAACTAATTGTTTAAAATTTGAAAAACAAAATACATGCTGGGATCTCCCAGGAGAGTTCACAGCTACATCTTGGTGTTTACGTTAAAAACTCCTCCATTACCAGGAGGGGCTAAAAAAAATCTAACTATATAGTGACCTGTGCTTACACTCACTCAGCAAATAATCAATCATGTTTATTTAACGTCTTTAAACAGGGATTTTTGCTGAGGATTAAATAAAAAAATCAAGGGAAACCACCATCTTACATACGGAGGGGCACCTTTTAATCCTGATTTATGTGATGCTCAGGTAACATTATCTGAAATAAACTATATTTTGTAGGATATAAATCGAGTTAATATGGCATGTGGGGGCTTTGTAAGCTTCAGATCTAATTTGAATAAAATCACCCTGGCCCTGTGACCCATGCTCGTCTAAACAGTCCCACATTGTCACACAAAGAGCCACTAAAAGGGGGCCCATGACCCATTTTGTGTCTTGGCCCATATTTCAAGAATAAAGTATGATGCAAACATTGCTATCAGTGAGTCAGCATCCTCACTGTAAAAGAAGAAAGAAAGAAAGAAAAAAAAAATAGACACCAGAGAGCAAAGAGAAGAAAAAGGCCAGCGCCTAGAATTTAAACAGATTAGCAACATGAAACAACCGAATGAACTAGAAAACTCTGCGTAAAATCCGAGATATTTATGGAGGAGCTGAACACATGGAGGCTGACAGTCTGGTGCCTTGAAGATCTGTTAGAGAGCAACCTAAATGTGAAGGCTTTAATTTGCAAAAAAAATCAGGCAGAACCTCCACACTGACAGTCTTACACCGAGGGAGATTATTCTCATCAATAGGGCATGAAATTCACTGGCATGATCACAGGACACTCTGCCTGTTCCAAGGGCAACAAAGTGACCAGTGAAGTTATGTGCCAGGATCTGTGGCTATGCATGTGAGCTGGGCATCAGTGAGAGAGGAGAGAAAAGGTGTGTGTGTGTGTGTCCATGTGTGTGTGAGACAGAAAAACAGAGGCAGGTATTTGTGTTTATTTTCATGTGTGTGTGGCTTTGTCTTTTGCTAATGAGTGGGGCTTTTTCTGGAGTTTTAAATAGAATTTTAAATTGCGTGCAGCTGAATGTTGTGCCACAATTTCTCTATTTTAACACTTAAACTGGAGCCATCACACACACTCTGTATTTTCAGACTTATTCTCATCTCTCTGTGCACAAAGCCAGGAGGTGATTTGATTGGAGCGATGATATGCATGAAGGAGAAAATACAGACAAATCATCAACCTTGTAAGGTGTCTGAAAGCGCTGTAGTGAATGCTGGAAGGACAGGGTTTAAAAAGTACAAAAAAAAAAAAAAATCAAGAGCTCGGGGCTGATTATAATGAACTAACGATGACACTGCTTCTGCTGTAAGGTGATGAATGGATCTCACCAAGTTCAAAGGTTTGGAGGCAGAGCTATGCACGCACATTACTCTGGGAAAACGAGAGAAAAGAGTATTTTAAGGATACTTGAACATGCTGTAACAACCATACATAGCCAGTGTAGCAGAGTGTCTGAGCCTGCAGAATGACAACCCTCATCAGTTATGAAGAGGAACGCAGCAACAGGTAAAACAGGGGTCAAAACAACTTGGTACGGTCCATGCGTTTACAGCCTGGTTATGATGTGGGGCATGTAGAGACTTATATGCAGTTTGGAGTGTTTTTGTTGTTGTTGTTTTTTTATATATATATATATATATCCTTGCCTGTGAGATGTTGTTCTATAATTACCCTTTCAAATTATCACAGCTTTACGGTGCATCTTTAAATAGTCCGCTGAAACAACACATTCAAAAGCTGTTTTGTGGTTGAAAGAACTGTGACTCGTTATCCTGTTACAAATGTCCATCAGCTGTCTCCCAGGAGCCTGTCAAACCCGCAGCACTGACATCAAACGCTCGTCAGCATTTACATGATCGGGAAGTGTCCAGGGAAGTGTGTGGAAATGACTGAAAAATGATGACCAGCCCCTGCTGCTGCTGCTGCTGCCGCCGCCGCTGCAGAGGGCTGCTGGACGTATCCTGCCTTCTGCGTGGGGTATGTGCGCCAGGCGCCGAGGAGAATAATCTGTTTACAGTGTGTGCGTTGATGGTCATTTTTTATGATGTTGTTTAATCCACATTGGAGGAAAGAAGAGGAGGGGGAGGTGGGCTTTATGCAGCAGAGCCCCAGACAAGCTGGCTCCAGTGGCCATCTCTGTAGGCTATGGGCTTCTCTATTTGAACAGGGAGACAGGTGTAAATCTCTCCTGCGATCTTTACTCTGCACTCTGCGCGACACTCACCTGAAGGTAAATAAATGGTTTATGACCAAGTAAATGAACCACCTCTCTCGTTTTGTGGGCTCGTGCGCAGAGAAAGAACAGCCCCCGCGGGGTGGATGTCATTGTCATGCGCGGAGGTGTACAGGAGGAAAAAATGGCCATTGTGTGGCCATGTAAAGTTTACGCAATAAAAAGCTATTTAAAAAATACTGCAGGAAACGTATTACGCAACGAGCTTTAGTGTGAATAACTTTATAATCACTTTCAAAAATACACCTTTAATATATTACAAGCTGTTACTTAAATTAAAAAATAGAACTGAGTGCGCAAAAGCTTCCTTAAAAGATTTTACGCACGCAAAAAGTGCGTAAAGTTGAGATAAACGCATGAGGTTAGAATAAATTAAAGTTGGCAAAAAAATATAAACAAAAAATAAAAAATGATGCAACATTTAGAGAGGATAATGACAATGTATTGGCTTTTTTCCTGCGGATGTGCGTGGTAATACTCTCGCGTGTAATTATTCTAAATGGATTGATACCCAAAGGTGATCTCGGGATCACATCGACACGCTGTCTTAACACCCTACGTCACGCAAAGTGTGCATCGGTGTATATGTGTGTGTGTGTCTGTGTGTGTTTGTAGTGAGAGAGCACAGGGAGAAGGGGGGGCTATTATACCGAAGTTCTGCAAAGTAGGTCTGTGCCATTCTTGATTAGGGATTGTTCCCAAAAGATGGTTGCAGACATGAGATAATGAGGTCCTGTGATAACGCGGGCCTCCTTTAAGTTTTTCCCATGAATCGAGACTGTCGCCAGTCCACAAAACGGCACTGTGCATCGGCACCACGCTACTCACTTCTCATTTGTCGAGCACAAAAGCTGATCCACCCCAAATCCGCACTAACAAACCAGGGACCGGGAGCAAATCATATAATGTTCAATCGTATTCACTTCTCCACTAATTAACTGGAATCCCACCTTATTCTTAAATACAGTGACCAATTAAACTGCCATGTATGCCAAAGGTCTCTGGGGCCACACTCGGTCGCCAGGAACATTTGTGAAGGTCTGCGGCTTCACTATAGGCAATGGATCTTATTAGGTGAATGACCTCAGCAGGAAAGGTTACAGGCTTTTTCACTGCCCTCGGCTGGAAAACTAAGATGTTTCCTAATCGGATTTTAATTGGTTGGTTGGGTGGTTGGCTTGTGTCCTTTCGTTGTGCGCAGTGGGATGAATCTGATGTTTGTATTTCAGCGCGGATCCTCAGAAAGGGAAAGCATGGGCACAGGCTATTGGGCAGAATAATGGAAGTTAACTATAAACTCTGCTGTTTTATAAATAAACACAGGGTTCAGATACAGATGTAAAATCAACAGGTGTGAACAGAATCCATTTCCAAATTACAATTCTGACACGCTTTTAAGTGTAAAGTCCCACAGCTGCAAGCCTTTTATTGAAACACTCCCTCGGTCTGCTTTGCCACTGTAAAACACAATACCCTAAAATACAGTTATGAAGGCGAACATAACCACAAATGACCATCAATCTAACGCTTAGCCCCAGTGAAGGGGGCACAGGCACATTTCTCCTTGGCAAATATAAGCTTTTTTTTTTTAACTACAGTTGCACGAATCCAGCCTCCTCCGTGCTTATTCGAGGTTACTGCAGAGTCCTATAAGTTAAGCCAACCAGGTTCAGCTTACGTTCAAATACCCCTCCTCATTACCCCAAAAAATGTCTTTATGCAAAACATGTGTAGGGACTTCAATAAATGAAAGCACAGCTCCTAACCGCATCCTACTTATTTTGATTTTCATGTGGTTTTCGTGTATTGTCTAACTTAGTAAATAGGCCAGGCTCATATTTCAAATGTCACAAGTCTCTGACGACTTGCAATTTGAACATGAAAAAGCAGCAGAGGCAAACAGCTAGTAAAAAAAAAAAGAAGAAGAGGAAAAAGAAAAAGGTGGCTCTGAAACTGTTTAAGTCACGTTTAACTTATAATAGATCTAAAGGGGGAAACTTTTTTTTTTTTTTAATTCCACGTCGTTGGATCTAGCTCTGTGCAGACTATAAGATGGTAATGTGGTAGTTTTATGTTAAATGTAACAGACAGTTAGGCTAACTGGTATATCAAGCACAGTGGGCTTTTTTTTAAATTTCCATACAAAGCAGCAAAGCGCGCAGACATCGGTGTGCACCAAGCCAGACAAACCTGTTGATGCGCAACGCCAGTGGCTACGTTAAAGCACAAGACTTAAATAGGTTTCAGTGAACGCACATAGTAGGTTTAGACACATTTAAGTGTCCCTGCTCGATCTGTGAACGCAGTCCAAGAGAGAAATGTAAGAGGACTGCAGGGATGGTGCGTAAATTTGATTCCAAAGCTGCGAAAAAAAATACAAATTATTGATTATATAACTTTGCATTTGCTTTAAGTAACAAGCGGGTTTCTACTCTTAAAAATATGGGTCTAACTATTAATATGTATCCACAATATGAAATTGATTTTAATATATTTTTATGCTGGAGTCTGTTTCTGAATTCTAATAAAAGAAAACATCAGCTCCAAGCAGCGTAATGCAAGGCGCCATAGCCAGAGGAGGTTTCCGCAAACATTTACAAGGCATTATAGCTGCAGCAGTTACACACGGATCCATCCATCGCACAGAGGAGCATGTGGGAGATTCAATTGACCGCACTCAACTTTGCCGCCGCTTGAGCTTGCCGCATACACTTCAAATTGTTGTTCTCGCTACTGACAAAACCGTTAATTCACCCAGAAACGAGAGGTCAAGTTTCAGCAGGAGCAGAGAGAGGAAAGAAAAAAAAAAAAAAAAAAAGTGGCCGAGAACTTACAGGAACATTTGTGTCAGATCGCACAAAGAGTTGCATGTATCCAGAGCTTGGAAATCTCAGAAACATTTAACACCTGTTGCTTTAATTTATCTGTGCGCTTGACAAAATAAAAGAAACCAGAGGATGGAATCAAGTCTGAGTTAACTGAGTCAAACAAGACAAAAAAAATCATGAAATCCCTCAAATATGTCCCTAAAATACGTTTATTTTTCTGTTGCAAAGCTGCACAAGAGATAATCTCACAACAAATCAGATGTTTTATTTTGAAGGAGGCTTTTTTTGTCATAAATAATTAAGAGTGCAAAATAAAAAAAATAGGTTTGTAGTATTTGAAATAAAAGTATAAATTCAGTTATTTTTAAATCTTTTTTTTATTTAATTTGAAATATTTTTTACTGCTTAAAACCTGCACATGTTACCACTAAGAGACAGCACAATGTGAGAAAATATGTAAAACCAAATGCTTACAAACATTTCTTGAGCTCCTGCCTCACCTCCTCAGCAGAGTAAAACAATGTGGGATGTGGTGCAGCACTGAAAAGGGTGGATTATAGGCTCAGGCCTGCACATAGCACCTGTAGGGAGTGGCTGGAGAATCCTTCCCAAAATAACTTATCCCAGCAGGTTTGCAATGAGGTTTAACAGGAAAAATGACAGACCACCTGAGGCACAAATCCAAGAAGACCCGGCTAACCTCGAGGGGGGAACACCTGACACCTAAGTTAGTTTTTACAAGGTCATTTAGGGATGGGGTGCACTGCTGTTTATTTAGCAGAACTGTGCTGCAAAATTCCTTAAATACATTTCCCTTGAAGCCACACTCACAGCTATGATGTGGTCTGTCTGAGAGCAGACACACACACACACACACACACACACACACAATGCCTGAAACCGCCTTATTTCCTACTGAATGTCTATCACAGTACTTACCACTGGATTTACTTTAAAGATTGGTATTGCTCCTGATCCATTTACCTCAACCACCCCCTTCTCGGTCACAAAACGTCTGATTGCGGGACAGAGAGACATAAAAGACACGTATTCAACCATCCCGTCAGTGGAAATCAGTGCTGGTTTCTTTTACCAAGCCTTCCAGACTGCATGGCACTTGCCTTTCCGCCTATGGTTTTCCATTTCAAAGCCCTGTGTCTCCATGTAAATACCAAAACACAGTAATCCAATCTGACCCCATTGCAAATTTTCCAGAAACTATTGGGGGGTAGTGGGGTTGACATGAGCCACACACTTATCCCACTTAACCTCTAGAGAGAAGCCACCCTAACCCCATAGCCCGAGACTCTCTTGGTGGAGGAATGCACTGCTTTATACCACTCTGCTCTTAAAAGCACTGAGTCTTGAGGTTGCGCTCAATGGCAAAAAAAAACCCTAAAACTTTGCGAGACTCCAACGTCAAAGCAAAGTCAGTGCCAGTGGCGGGGAAGCTAAATGGACAGCAGATACCCACATTAGGGCACCTCCCCGCCTTGCACTCTGCAAACCCAAATATTTTTTGATTCCAACCCAAAATAGTCCCTAACTGGTGCCTCTCATGAACATAGCAGGAACTTATTTATACTGTGCTAACTTGATGACAAATAACCTGAGGATTTTTCTGTTTCCCATTTGCTATTGTTTGCTTTTTAGCATGCAAAACTAGTTCCAGTGCGATTCCCCGGCGCACAGAATACAAAGGGGGGGAAAGATGCTTATCTCCCCATGTTGGCGAGTGGTGGCACGTAAGGCAAGCTAAAGACTTTTGACACATGGTCCACATCTGAGGCATTCGCCATGAGTATCTTGATCACACAGCTTGTAGCGACGGAGAAAGCCTGACGGCTGTTTATGGGGTTGAGCAGACAAATCCCCTGCATTATGCTCTACAGGTGATGCATGCCGCTGGACTGGTTTGTTCTAATAGCGCAGAGTGAGTATAATGTACTTTCAAAACGCAGCTGTCACTCCTTACTCTATTCTACAGCAACCGGCGATAATGAGCATGAGCTTGTTTCACATGAATAGGAACCATTAAGCGAGCTTTTAGTGGGCCCCTAGTCAAACAATGCAAACATTTTTTTTTCTATAAAACACAAGAAAAACTCTTGATTTCTGAAATATGAGTCCAGAAAACTTGCAAACATTTATAATTTTCAGATTTATGCCAAAACAAGTCTATGATAATGTATACTTTCAAAACATCTGATGAATTCACTGATCTCGTGTTCCCGGTGAATTTATGAATGAATCAGCTTTTCTGCTCTTTTTGTTGCATCTTGGTGGCTTTTTGAAAAAAAAATCGTCAATACTGTCTCATAATGTATCATAAGCTAGACATGCTATTTTCATCTTTCGATTGCCTCCTCCTTAACTATGTGGTAATAAGTTTAAAGTTATGAGCCTGCCTCGCCGCTGATGAACAACCTCAACCAGCGGAGCAAACGTCTCCCCAGCACACTGCCATTTTCCTTGTCAATCTGTAGTCAATGCACCGCCATCAATAAGCACATCCCCTAATTAACTAAAATAGTATTTCATCAATACCCATAACTTGCCAGTGCAGGAATTGATGAGAGCAAGGGTTGACTTGACTTAAAAAATGCCTGACAGGGACATTTCATCGACAGGTAAAGAGTTTATCATTCTTCCAGCCAATTGACTAAAACATGTGTGTGTGTGTGTGATTCTGGAAAGTGCATTTTACAGTCTGCACTCTTTTGGGGCAATACAGCCTCAGCGGATCAATTTTAGCCCCACCTAAATCTTTGAGGTAAATGGCTCGCATTTAGAAAGTCATTACGCTGTCAATTGAAGATCTCCCCCTCCACTTTGTGTCAGGATGCACATAATAAAGTTTGGAGTCATTATAGTCGTTGAATTTACTAATCTTGTGATGTTTCCTTTCCCTATCATGTCGTGTTAGGGCTGATGACTCTCACCAGACAATCTCCTCCATTCAGGAGCGGTGCCACCAAGTCTGTCCTTGCTTATCATTAACAATCTGCAAATAAACAGGACAGCATACATTACATCACTTGCAGCTCCATGATCAATTCCAGGAATGTCTTTGAAGCTTTGCTTAATGAACCTACACAGTGTGGCTGTTGTGTGCAGTCAGGACATGGAAGCCTTACAACCCATGACTTTAGTGCAGTTTTTTTTTCTTCTTCATTGGTAGTATTGTGAAGTTAGCAAAAAGGGATTAAATAAGTAATAGGAATATTCAATAAAAGCACATTATGACTGCAGCTTGAATTAAGGTCACAGCAGAAGCACGTGAGAGAAGATGCTTTTCGACTTAAATTGTAACAGCTTAAAGCATATTCTCAAAGGATAATTCCTGCAAACTGTGAGGACAGCGCCACATAATGCGCTTTACATATCAGGCAGGTTTAAAACAAAAGCCACTCCTTTGTATAATGCAAAACACAAAAAAAAAACCACCCACCCACATAGAGTGAGACATTTTAGAGGCCATCCAGTCGGATATATACTACCCGGTTTGATTTTGATATGCATGATCTCTGCAGTTGTATAAAAGGGAAGCGCTGACAAAGTTGGCTTCATCAATCAGTAGTGTCAGCTCAGACCTTTTTTATAGCCTCTCCAAGTCCCTGAGAGCCCTAACCCTGTAAAAGTTTATATAGTGTATTGACCATTCTCTACTTGCTTAGCTAATGAAGCCAGCTTGGCCACAGAGTCTGAAAGGCTGCCACAGTGTCAACACTGCTTCCTATTTGATGACACCTTCCACTAAATTGAAATGTGCTGCTAATGGGGGCGAGTGTTTAAAGAAGAATAAGCCCGGGTAATTGACACAGACCTGACCTCAGTCACACAGTGAGAAGACGGAGGCGAGGTCCCACGCAGCACCTCCATGTTGGGGCTGAAAGCGTGTAAAAGGTTTAGCTGCTGGCTTTAGCTTGCTCGAGCCATGAGAGATTTTCATTTAGCTGGAGGTTGCAGTAGCTTATCAACAGCGTTGCATTTGTTTTCTATAGCAAATCAATAACACACAGCACATAAGCCAGATATTCTTGTGTATCTCCCCGGGGGGATATACTGTATATGCATGCAGACCACTCCACTTTACACACATGCAGACACAGGCAGGGTGCACACACACCGCCAACAGGGGCTGTTTTCTGAGACAACACCTATGATAAAGACTGCATTGGGCATTTAGTTTTAATAGACAATTTAGTCCGAACAAAACCATCATAACAGGACCCCAGTGGTCCCACTAATACTTGCAGGCTTGAGTAGTGCTGAATGGATATTCAGTTGAAGTTAATGTTTCCATTGCCTCCTAGGATGTGGCCTCAGGCTTCGACTGACTTGTTCAAACCCTAAACTTCTGCACAGTATAGGCCTCCATAAATTTCTAACAGCCAGTTTGCAACAAGTACATCACACCTTCTAACATTATAAATATCAAAAGATTTTGGCCAGGCTGCAGATGCATTAATATTGCATGAGTGATGCAAAAATATTGATCGGAGCAATGTAGGAATGCTGCTTTTGGAAGAATTTGCTCTGCATGCCCCCCCTTCATCCAGGACTTTGAGATCCATGCTTGGGTCCTCGGAGACAGACAACTGACTGAGAATTGATGGTCAATGTTTATCCAAGTTGACTGACTGGCCACGGCTCTCTAGTTTACTTGTGAATTTGTGGTTAAATTGCATTTTAGAGAGAACTAGCGTGGCTTTGTCTGATGCACATGTAGACGTTTTTGCAGAGAGGCATTGTTATTGCAGCAAATAATGAGCCACATACTTCTAATTGGTGTTTTAGCTGAATCTATCAGATTTATTCATATCATCGGAGCAAACGCATGCGACTTACTGCAGCCCAGATCTCCGTTGGCTTCAATGTTACAGTGGACAGGAAAAAAAATAGATTGTGACAGCACAGTCTGCTTCATACAGTACAACCGGGGGGAAAAATAAAAAAACATTTGCAGATTGCATGAAAAATCAGCCCCGTATTGTCAATAACACCTTAGTTAGTGAAGTCCGTGCAACTGTCACTTTGCAGAGAGGGACAGTAACGGAGTTGTTTCCCAGAGAGACAGTTGTGCCGGGAAAGCGTGCTATATTTAACAGCACAATTGATTGGTATGATTCAAAAACACAGACGTTTTGGTGGAAGGCTTGATAATGCAGAAGCGCCAGTGAACGCATCCTCACTGAACTCTGCTCCTCTGGCTGTTTGCGCGCAAACGTGTGATATGAGGTCAGTCTCCAGCTCACGTCAACGTATCTGTAGATTTCAAGTCAGAATGAAAATACCCACGAGTTAGACACAAAATCACGTCTTCACGTTTCCTCATGGGGCTACAATAAATGCATCGCCATACAGCATTGACTTCTCTCACACTGACTCAAATCCAAATTTAGGCTGCAGAGGAAAAGTAGAAATTAATTGCGTAATTGCTTATTTCCAAGATGGCAATACAGGAAAAAAATAATAAACACATCTTAAACCCCAAAAGAATCGCCTAGATTAAAATAAACGTAAATAAAAACGTATAACTAACAGTGGCTGAACGTTTCAGAGGCGCCACAGCGTTCTTAATAACGACACATGAACTTATCATAGAGCGCTTCATCCGTCATATTTTCCTGCGCTTTGATTTCACATGAGGACCAAATGTTGGCGACTCTGCTGCTTTTTCGGCGCAGTTTAAATGTGTGCAGCTTCTGCAAGAGCGCGAAGTGAACGCTGCTGGATCGTAAAATAATCACAATTATGAATGAATAAAAATTGTGTTTGGCGACGTTCAAAGCGCGCAAACACGGCTGGGACAGAAAGGGGGAAGTCGAGCAGCGCGACGGAGCAACAACATCACGCCGGCAGAGCGGGCCGGCTTCCCGGCTTGGCTCGTCTGCTCTCTCTCCCCTTTCGCTGGGTCTCACAGACCGACCGATAGCGCAACTTCTATAACGATGTTGACATATTCACACAACACCGACTGGAGCAGGGTGGTGTTTCACGGCAAAGCCCTTTTGAGTTTCCAAACACCTTTTTATAAGTCTGAAGTCTGTCCCCTCCACCCAACCACGCCTACGCAGCCACACAATTGGTCCGAAAGCGTCAAAGAGCCAATCAAACGGAGCGCTGCTACTCGTAACATGCAACACATCCATACAGTATGAAGCCCTATGGGCCACAGAGGCGCTAGGAAAATCACGGAGCTGGGACCTTACCACCTCTCTCTCTCTCTCTCTCTCTCTGGCCGTCAGCGGACTCCTTTCTCTGAACACGTCTTTCTCTGAAATGTGTGTGTGCGCGAAAGAGAGAGGAGGAATAAAGTGTGTGTGTGCGTGTGAGGGTGCATGTCCGGAGCAAGTAAAGGCAGGGGGATTATTCGGCGCTATCGAAATATTTCAACACGTCGCCCTCGCTGCAGGACTGAAGCCAATAAGAAGGAACCCTTTTTAACAGGAATGCCGATATTGTAAACAGCAGCAGAAGAGAAAGAATGCGCCGCAGTCAATTAAGTGACTCACCCCAGTTGGTTTAATTCGACTTAATGTCCGAAAGCCAGCGAGACACAGAAGGTGTCCGATGCGCGTCAAGCTCCGAAGAAAATCGCTCTCGCAGCACTCTTGAAGATTAATGGAGAACATTTTTACATTTCACTTTGCAGACTTTTGATCAAAATTCAGCAAAGGACTGTAGCTTTCCCAGCAACTTGTGAAGAAAAAAAAAATACTGGATGCTTGTTCCTGCCGAAGTTGAAGGAGGAATTTCCTAAGCTTTCCAGCTTCAGATTTATTTTTCTTTTCGTCTTTTTTTATTTTTGTCCTCACTTGCTGCTCCTGTACGCAGGCTCCACTCTTGTAAGAAATATTGTTCTCCATCCAACCAGTCGTCTACATTTGTTGCCTGCACTTGGATGAACTTCCTGATGAGAGATCCAGTCATACAGGGATCAAGTATGGCATATCATCCGTTTATACCTCACCGGGGTCCGGAATTTGCCATGAGTGCAATGCTGGGTCACCAGCCTCCTTTCTTCCCGGCCCTGGCTCTCCCTCCCAGCGGCTCGCTCTCTCTGCCGGGCGCCCTCGGAAAGCCGATCATGGACCAGCTGATGGGAGCCGCGGAGACCGGCTTGCACTTCTCCTCTCTGGGGCACCAGGCTGCGGCCGCCCACCTCAGGCCTCTGAAGACTCTGGAGCCTGAGGAGGAGGTGGAGGACGACCCAAAAGTTCACCTGGAAGCCAAGGAGCTTTGGGAACTCTTCCACAAGAGAGGCACTGAGATGGTGATCACAAAATCTGGAAGGTGAAATATATTTTTTGTGTGTTCTTGCCTAAAAAACTGTCATGTATGAGCCTATCTGTAGTGCGTATTGATAACACATGAGGGGAGTGGATTTATTATTATACACAGATACGCTGCTTTGATTTAGACAATCCCTACAGCTATTCCATGCAGCCTTTCTATTAGTCTAATTTGTAATAATTAAACTTGCATTAGTGCAAAATTGCCCCACAAATGTCATGCAAATATGACCTTTATTGCACGTCTCAGCTTTCACTACAAAACAAAAACACAACCCAAAACTTTCTGCAGATATTTTTTAGCTTTATAGGGAAAAAAAACAAATGAAACACAATCTGCAGACAAAGTGAGAGTTGTGTGTTCATGCAGCCTGCAGAGGTCTGTGGTAAACAGTTTGCCAACATGTCTGTAACGATGGCAAATAGAATAAAAAGGATTACGCATGTGGCTGATGCATCATTAATGTTAAGCCTCACACACGTTTTGATATAAAAATGTGGCTTGCTTATAATCCCTCTTGTTATTTTCGTGCTCCTTGTGTCCAAAGTTTAGTTGACGGATTACTCTATTAATGTGACGACTCTGAGTGCGTAAAGCTCTGACAAAATTATTTTCGTCATCACCACCAGTGACAGTATGCAAAGATGGCTGCTGTGTCTGCGTGTAGGCCTTTCAGGGCGTTAAAACTCAAGATTCATTTCGTGTTTACGCGTTGTCTCGTGGGTAAATCGGGGGTATATTCTGTTGGAGAGATACTACAATTGGTTGGACTTGCACATATGACACTTAGACGCTTTTTCGGCTGACTTATCTCGAGCAAATTAAAAATAATAGCAGCACGTTGGCTACTTGTTAAAGCGATATAACGCACTTCGTATACTGACAGGCATATACTATTTATGTCTATCTAAAAAAAATATTGCAGCTTTTTTTTGTATATATTGCTGGATATTTTACTCAAAGTTTTGTTTGCTACCACACTCGTGCTCACGGTTTGTTTTCCTGTGTCACAGGCGAATGTTTCCCCCGTTCAAAGTGAGGTGCACCGGTCTGGACAAGAAGGCCAAATACATACTCTTGATGGATATAGTTGCAGCCGACGACTGCAGGTACAAATTTCATAACTCCCGCTGGATGGTGGCAGGAAAGGCCGACCCCGAAATGCCAAAGAGGATGTACATTCACCCGGACAGTCCGGCTACTGGCGAACAGTGGATGTCAAAAGTCGTCAATTTTCACAAACTCAAGCTGACAAATAACATCTCCGACAAGCATGGATTTGTAAGTTCAACTAATGTATGTCAATTTTCCTATTTATCAACTTACTGCTTGAGTAGACACATGTCTTAATAATTTATATTTCACGGTTTTGGTGCTGTTTGATTTTATTTACGCACAATTTATTTTATTGTTGATGTTTGGAGAGAGAAAAAAAAATACAAACGCCATTACGTTGACACAATCTTGTTTATGACCCAATTTATAAATTGTCAAAATTACCAAGCTACAGATTTTTTGCCGAATCTGTCCATTTTCTGTAAAGTCACCTCCTATTTAAATCAAAGTGAGCGTTTTAGCGGCGTGCGTAATGCTCGGATTCTGTACCAACGATCACAAATGTCAGTGTGACATAAATTGTGCGTAAATCTTTAGCTGTATTTTAATCCCTTTTATAATTAATACATTATTTTTTGTCTGACTGTGTTTTGCAGACCATTCTTAACTCGATGCACAAATATCAGCCTCGATTTCACATTGTGAGGGCCAACGATATTCTCAAACTCCCGTACAGTACCTTCAGGACTTATGTTTTTCCTGAAACGGATTTCATTGCCGTGACTGCTTATCAGAATGACAAGGTAAGGACAATTATTGCTCAGAGGCTTCAAGGTATATCCTGAATATTTATCTAAAATGGAGCTGGTGCGTCCCTCCGTCCTGTCACACGCGCTTTCCTCTCCGTCTTTCATGCTCTGCACCATTTTGTTGTCATAAAATATGAAAGACGTCATAGGCTATTTGTTGGAGGCTGTGAGAGTGGAGTATCATAGTGGAGGGGGGGTGTGTGTGGGGGGGATGATGGTGCGAGTAAGTGCCACATTCACCAGCCTATGGAAAGAAAGTAATAATTCTGAGGAATGTTATACAGGTTATCTTCCTTTTATTTAATCACGTGGAAAGGATTTGGCACAGACCCAGACTATGTTTCTCCCTCTCTCTGCGTGTGTGTGCGTCTGCTTGTAGGCTGTGTGTGTGTGTGAAACTAAAAGGGTTGGGGGTTGAGAAATGAAAAAAGAAGAAGAGGGGCAACACAGTGAGGTTAAACGGAGAAGAAGAAAAAAAGAGAAAAAAAAGGAGGGGCATTTTGTCAGACTGTGCTGCATGGTAGCATTTCATTCTCTGTGAGGCAAAACTAATGAAAATCATCTCAGCTCTTTGAAATTGTTGGAAAACGATGGCACCACATCTCTCCTCACATGTGCAGTGGTAACCCCACCGGGGATGGAGAGGAAGTGGTGAGGGAGTAAAGTTTTGCAAGAGTTACAAACAAAGCAGCATATTTTGCTCTCATGGAAAAAACGTGCCAATATAGTAGGACTCGTGCGGTTCTTCGCGTGCGATTGTGTGCTTGCGTGTTTTTGCTAAATGTGTGTTTTATATGTGCAACCAAAAAATATGGCAGTGTGCAGCTTTGGCCTGTGGGACAATCATCGCCATCTTTTATAAACTTTGCAAAAATGAGCAGTGGCCCTGGCGTTCAATTAACACCGAATGAAAATATTTTGGGGATGTTCCATTTTCGTTCACATTTTTACGCACGGTTTGAATTTTTGTTTTTCCAGATAACCCAACTGAAAATAGACCATAACCCATTTGCCAAAGGATTCCGTGACACTGGCAATGGGAGGCGGGAAAAGAGGTAAGACAGATGTCTTGAGATCCACATTAAGAAACTCAGTGATATTGTTGGATTAACGCTTCTAAGCTTCCACAATGACCCGCAGGGAGTCTGCCTCGTCACACTTTCTAATCCAACATAATAATAGACAAGAGGAGACAAGTCTTAAAGCTTGGAACCGAAAAAAATAATAATGTCCAAATAAGCTCCTCCGTCATTCATTGTGCTGCTGATATCGTTTCTGACCTGAGGACTGTGATTACCACCTATAATAACCCGGGTACTTGTGCACAGGAAACAGCTGGCTCTGCAATCCATGCGTTCATACGAGGAGCAGCAGAAAAAGGAAAACGGGGCCTCAGACGACTCCTCTGGAGAGCAGGCTTCCTTTAAGTGCTTCGGCCAGGCCTCGTCCCCCGCAGTGTCCACAGTGGGCCCCCCACACCTGAAAGGTAGGCTGACAGACCCCACCATCAGTCACTGCTCCGGTCACACGGCGCGTGTCAAGTCGTGGGCAAAAATGTTTAAAAAGTTCGTGTTAATGTGTAGATTAAGAATAAACGTCGTCAGTGTCAACCAGTCAGTGACTAAGTGATAATTTACATGCAGCTCATTCCCACGAGGAGAATTGATAGAACAGTCCTCTGCGCTGTCTGATTAACAATAAACACCACGAAAAAAATGAATCTCCTTATTAATTGATGACACAGTAATGTGTTCAGACAAGTTATCAGTCTTGTTACAAATGGTTTTCCAGTAATGTGCACAATAATGCATGTACAAAAAATAATAAATAAAACTAGCAACTTGTGCCAGTGTGTGTGCTATCCAAATATTATTGGAAACAATGGGAAATAAACTTTATTATTATTGTAATTGTTGAACTGACTCAGTGTGCCAAAGTGCACGAACGTGTAAAACTTTTCATACTGTGCAATAAATCTCCGTCACGTTTATTTTGAATTCCGTCTCTGAGGGCCAACAGCAATGTGGCAGATAATATTATGTTCACGATCCCCCAGTGTGCACAAAGCCAACTGACACTCTCCTTCTCTTGCATGTACAGATTTCTGCGACAGCGATGAAGACAGCGACGATGAGAGCAAAGATGGACACAATAAAGATGGTCCGGACTCCAGCAAGATTTCCACCACCACGGAGGACGGGAAGGATCATGAAGCGAGCCCAGCGAAGGGCCATCCCTTCACTAACAGTGACTCTACCAGCAGGGTCCGCGAAAGCGGCCCCAGGACTGAGAAAAGCCAGGCAGACTCACGACAGAGCCCCATCACTGTCATCTCCAGCACCACTCGCTCTGGAGAAGACCTCAAGAGTCCGAACCTGGACCAGCCCAAAACGGACGAATGTAGGTCAATAAGCAAGGACAGCTTCATGCCTTTGACTGTTCAGACTGACAGCGCACACATAGGCCACAGCCACCTGCATAACTTTGGATTTCCAACAGGCCTAACAGGACAACAGTTTTTCAATCACCTCGGAAGTGCGCATCCGTTTCTCTTGCACCCCAGTCAGTTCAACATGGGAGGTGCATTCTCAAACATGGCCGCGGGCATGGGACCACTATTGGCAGCCGTGTCCACAGGAGGGGTGAGCACCATGGACACAACTAGCATGGCATCCCCTCCGCAGAGCTTGACGGGGGCGCCGGGCCTGCCCTTTCATCTGCAGCAACATGTCTTGGCATCACAGGTAAAACCTGTTTTCTTTGGCCTCGGCCTACACGCAGCTTTGCGTAAAGCACATGTTGAGTACAGTAGAGCAGATTAGGCCTTGGAGGCCTATGTGCCACATTTAATATGTCACATAGAGGGATATCTTTAATGTGCATAAGTTCAAGTATGTGAGTTCTAAACACAACTATAAGTGCGTGTGTGTGTGTGTAGGTGTGTGTGTGTGTGTGTGTGTGTGTTGTTGCGCATTTTTTGTTTATTTTGTTTTAACGCCAAACAGGCTCTTATTCAGAGAAAAGTCAGGCAGCTGTATTCAAACTGCGTCTGACTATTAGAGAGCATTTTATTAGGCTTCTCATGGAACTGTTGTTGTGGATACTGTGAAGCCTAACTAGCAGTCCTTAAGAACAACTGACTTTGAAAGAAGGAGAACGCCTTGCAACACCTATAGGTGTGAGGCAATCTTTTGATATGAGCTCATTAAGTCTGTGTTTTAGAGCCGAAATGGAGAGTATTAAAATGCCTCATTGGCTCAGAGAGGCAAACAACATTATGTTTTAATAGTCAATAAATACGTCTTTTCTCCATTTACTGTCAAAACAAATGGTATATCTGCAACGTGTCTTATTTAATAGCTGCATCAAACGTCAGGAATTTTCATTTGTTTTACAAATTCTTGAACAAGAAACAAAGATGTTTACTTGGTAGGTGGTAAAGCTTTGCTGCATTATATTTTGTTTGGACTAGATTTGTGGAAGAAAAAAAAAACCTAAAAGGAAGCATATGGCACGACAGACTAATTTTGTATTACCTTTAAGCCAGATCTTCGTTTTGGGCCAGTGGAATTAAAAGCCTAAAGCGAGTCACGTTGATTCATTATTTTTACGCATTTGTTCCACCACTTTAACTCACACATTCTTGTACAAGACCCTTAAACGCCATGCACTTGCCCTGGATTTTACTCTTTTTTTGGCACATGTGTTACCAACGCAGACGTGCTTAAACGGTGTGGTGGTCTACTGTCTATGTGCTGTCTGTGATACCAGCTTTGTGGTTGACGCTGCGTTTCTGATTTATCCGCAGGGCATTGCCATGTCTCCGTTTGGCAGTTTGTTCCCTTATCCGTACACTTACATGGCAGCGGCCGCGGCAGCCTCGTCTGCCGCCTCTTCCTCGGTGCACCGGCACCCCTTCCTGAACGCAGTGCGCCCCCGACTCAGGTACAGCCCTTACTCCCTCCCCATGACGGTACCGGACAGCACCCTGCTCACCACCGCCATGCCCTCCATGGCCAGCGGCG
The DNA here is from genome assembly GCF_000690725.1 of Stegastes partitus. Lineage (NCBI taxonomy): Eukaryota > Metazoa > Chordata > Actinopteri > Pomacentridae > Stegastes > Stegastes partitus. The sequence continues at coordinate 60,760 of NW_007578816.1, read as the reverse complement.
GCACGGAGCTGAAAGCGGACGGCATCGTCCCGGCCAGCCCGGTGTCCGCTGTCACCCTGGATTCCACATCGGAGGTGACGAGCCACTTGTCCACAATATCCTCCGGATCGGTCTCAATTTCCCCAAAAACTTGCACGGAGAAGGACGCCGCCAACGAGCTCCAGAGCATCCAGCGACTGGTCAGTGGACTGGACACGAATCAGGACAGGCCACGGAGCGGATCCCCTTAGGATTGTCTTTGTTTCTCTCTTTTTTTTTTTTTTTTAATAAAACTCACCACCTGCTTCTCGTTTCGTTGTTGTCATGAAAAGTGTTGACGCTGATGAAGACATTTAGGAGGACACCCTCGTAGATTCACGCAGGTTTTAAAAGGAAAAACAAAAAAAACAACTAAAAACTGTTGGACTTTTTAGTTTCTGAAATGCACTTTGTTTAATACATCTAATATGTATATTTCTTTCTCTCTTTCTTTTTTGTTTTTGTTAAATTAAACAACACTTTTATCCTGTCATTTGAATACCGTACAAGTATTGAAGCTTCAGCGTTGGCACGGGGGTGTGGACTTACAGACTTTGAGGAGAAGTTGCTGCTGTGTCCCGTCTCCTAACTTTATTGTACACGAGGAGAGATGTGTTTTAATATGCACTCGGAATTGATTGGACTTATTTGAATTCACTACCGTTCGACCTACCTTTTTAAAAGACTGCTGTATTTTGTTGTACACTATTAATTGATCGATTGAACAAATCTTGCATGTCCTAAAACCTCCCCATCGAATGTTTTTTTTTATTTTTAATTATTATTTTTAAGCATAGGAAATATTCTGTTTTGAATATATTCAACACACTTTAAATTGTCTTTTTAATTGGGTTATCAAATTTGAAAAAAACATTTTATTTTTTTTCTTTAAAAAAATCAGAATAGGCCTACTGAGATGACTGGTGCTCCGGGACTAAACTGTGGCCCAAGCATGCGTAATTTTAGCCCAAAACAGGCAAAGGGAAGCAGAAATTTAAAGTAAATATTAACAAAACAAAAAAAAATGAAAGGTAGTATTGATCATCGGTGTAAATAGGGATATATAAAATATTTATGTAATTATTTCATATTGTTATTGCGTGTAAATACAACGGAGTAGTTCGTTTCTAGGGATCTGTTCTTAATTTATTGTCGATATACCTGTGTAAAGATAGTTTGTGGGCTATTATCCTTTTTTTTGTTGCCATCTGCATTTATACCCCCCCTTTTAAAATATGGACTTTAATCCCTTCCCCCCCTAAAAAAAAAAAAAAATATCCACCGAGCTAGTTATTCACACTCATGTGCCATTGTATTTTCACTTGTTGTCCCCGTGTGTGAAGTGCTACTGTTTAAACCGAATGAAAAAGCGACAACGCACTGCACCAATGGCTTGAAAAAGAAAAAAAAAGATCTTTTTTTGTTTTGTTTTGAAGAGCAAAAGAAGTGTCGTTGAAGTGTGACAAAAAAAAAGTGGACTATTTTTTTTTTCTGTTATTAAAAAAAAAGAAGAAAAAAAAAAACAACAACTTTGCGAACCTGATCGTAAAAGTGCCGCATAATAGTTTCTTTTGTGTTTCTTAAGTTGTCAGTGGGGTTATGTTGTATTGGAGTTCTGTCTAGTTTACAACATCGACATTCGTGTTCTTGAAAGTTTCAATAAAAATATTGAAATGCCATTTTTTTTTTCTTCTTAGTGTGTGTGTGTGCCTCGCTTTTTGCGCAATTGGAACCTAAATGGTCACCTTTTACGCGTACAGGTTTTTGGAGATCCTGTAAAAAAAAAAAAAGAGCTGTTGGCACGTTTTGGGATGGAAGTCTCTTTGCCCACTTCATGTGGAGATAACAGTCCAGGCTGTGTTCAAAGAGTCCAATTAAGATAAGTTAAAAGCCCCCCCTCCCCGAAAAAATAAAGAGATCATACCTGAGATTTCTACCTGGACAAGAGGCCGCACACTACAGTTAAAGGTTTTATTTTATTAGCGATAAATGCAAGATATTTAATATATGCTGCGACAAAAAGTGGTGGATTTTATTTGGGCTGTGGGGAAAGTGGTGTTCCAGAAAAATCCAGCACACATCTAAAAAGAAATTAAACACACGAGGCCAATATTTTCTTTAAAATGATTTTTTCTATCCAATTGGCAAAGCAATTTCCACCTGAAAGGCAGAAAAGGTTTCCAGAAAAGTGGCACCTCGCCGCTTCTAAAGCAGCATCACGCACAGAACAAGTGTTACTTTCGGCCACAGTGAACCGACTGTGACATCCCCGCTGATTACTCTGTCTATTGCCCCTCGAGTCTCGAGTTTATCATCGCCATATCTTCATTTGTATATCGTCTGGTTAATGTGTAGCGAGAGCCTGGCGCTGGTGCATAGGTGTAAACACGATCCAAACTGTCTCAATTGCTCCGTCTTATTGCTCACCTGGCGCCTTCGATGGGCATATCTTCCATTTTATGGCACGGAAGGCGACAATGCGTCTGTAATCGTACCGAGATACGACGCCCCCAAGCGGCTATATGGGGCCGGTTTATTATCTGCAAAGCATAACAGAGCAAAGGACACACACACACACACACACACACACACACACAAAGCTCTGGGTGAGAGCTCACTGAGGGCCCAGTGATAAAGTGATAAGCAGCGTTTGATTCGGTCACACAGCTACTGTGAGTCCTGTGCGGCACCTGATGGCTATTAAAGAGCTACGAATCTGTTCCATACAAGAAAAATACAAATAAAAAAACAGATTTAAATGAAAGTCAGAGTGGCTGCTTGTCATCTGTATGTGTTTTAGAAGCGTGGACCCACGTGGAGGCGCACAGTTAATATTATAAGGGATTAATATCTGAAAGACAGACAAAGAAACTCAGTGGCACCGTTTAGTTATTTAGAATAAAACGCAGTGTACAAAGCTTTCTCCTGTGTAAAGACAAACTAAAAACTGGTATTATATCACAGTAAAGTACATGAAATTAAACCTAAAGGGCTTTAACATTCACTGAGCTCGTTCTCCACCATCAGGTCAAACTAAATTTACTAAATTAAATATTTAACTTCTACACTCAACTCCTGTGGTGGCAGACTGTGTTCCCTCCACTGGCCTTTACTCCAGAGGCCCGATCCTTCATGTTGGGTTCTCCGGCCTTTGGAACAGGTTGCTTTGACTCCCAATGTATGTCACGGGTCAGTTGCGCCACCTAGCGGCAACAATTCCTACAAAACCGAATGAAAAACCTTTTTTCTTTTCCACTGCTCCTGTTTCTCTTTCATTCAATTTCTTACAGTAATCTGGCAAAACTCGTATTATCAGATTCTTACATTTATTCACTGACAAAATGAGGCAACCTGCAGATTTACACACACTACTTGTGTTTTGCAAGATCTCAGCCTCTTTAATCCTCTCTCCAGGGTCACTGATTATCCAAAAACACTGATGTGAGAGTAAATATGAAGCTAGTATGTGCATATCTCAAATTTAATTTTTAAAAAAAGGCCATTTTCAAAAAAGCAAACACAATGTACAGGAGATACTGGGACCCTGCAGCAAACAATGTAAGACTTTAAAGCAGCTTGGACTTCCTGAATAACTAATAAAAAGAAGTTAAATTGTAACTAACTGTTTAAATTAGACTTGAATGTTGTTTTTCTAAATGAAATGAAAAAACGAAATGAAATGAAAAATACTTTATTTATCCCAGAAGGGAAATTCAATCAATGCAGTTCAGTCAGCAGATTCATGAAGCTGTTATCTTTATGGCAGATACAGAAGGGTCCATCCCCAGTGAAATATCTGACTCTCACTTTAATAACACAAAATGTTTAAGTTGAGGTAAGTTGAACGTTGATTGCTAAAATCTGCATCAGATGTTAATGTCTGGGATGCTTCCCACATCAAGGAGCATTCCAAGAATGTGTTCCAACATGATCTGTGATTTAAAAGTTGCAGAGTACACGAGAAATTACATTGGGGCAATAAAGGTGTGTTTGTGTATATGGATGGGGCGAGTGGGGATATTTAACCCTTTGCATCTTTTTTGTTTTTTTTTTTTCTTTAGAGTTGTAGACAAGAATACATTTACGGATTAAAAGACTTCCTGAGAAGATCATGCAACCTGTGATTGGGTTTTTCTTGTTGACATTCCAGCTCTTGATGGTTTTGGAGATGAATCTTTTCCCCCCCCATCAATCCATCCTTCCCCTTTTTAATTCTAATAAAAATCCATAAACCGCCTTGAAGCGAAAGACTGATTGAAATGAGACGCATTTCTCAAGTCACATAATAGTCATAAATGATTAATCGGTTTCAAGTCGTGTGAAGTTGTGCCGTGAAGTTTAACAGCTAGAACACTGACACATAAATTAGTAGGTTGTAAACTTAATGCTTAAACTTACTAATAGCCACTGGATGGTGAGAAAGCCCTTTACAAACTGACACAACCAAGAAGCAGTGCAGTGTAGCTGAGGGCTACCACCACTTTCCATTCTGTATGTTGTTGTTGTGGGGCAATTACAACATTAAGGTTTTCATTTTATGGCTAAAAAAAAAAAATGTCTGTGGTGGTGTCAGTCATCTTTAAAGCGCCCCAGGAGAAGTGCGTTTATGATTCTGCTGCAGATAAGATAAGATGTGTGTTTTTTATTAATAGACCCCAAAGGGAAAGTGTAACATCAAAGAAATGCGTGTCAAATAAATACCTAAGCACAAATAAAATAGCATAAATAGGAACCATTTAAACAGATCCGGTAGGTTCCTCTGGTTTTTACACACACACTTACACAACAGCAACAAAAAAAAAAAAGAAAAGGTGGCTGCTTTGATTTATGCACACGTCTGACGAGAACAGATTCCTGCTCTTTCACACACACCCTTCCACATGCAATCATGTGCAGATGCTTGTATACATATTAGGTGGGCAACTCCATTACATTGCTTAGGTTTACCTTTTTAGTTCCACAGGATATTTTAAATAGTGCTACTGGACTTTTTTCATCTTTTAAATAAATAATTAAACAGGTGGATGAAGGACATTTGGCACAGTTACCAAATGGAAATGTATGTTTTTGCAAAGTGTGTTTCTGCAGTTTCCCCAAACTGAATTCCAATATTTGCTTACTGTACTTTAAAACCACTTAATTTGTTTGTATGAATGAACAGCTTCAACATAAAACAACGATTTCTACTCATTTCTGTCTCCATCAATGTCCAAACACCTCAAATGCATTCAAAAGAAAAGACTAAAATGCTTAAAAGTCCTGCCATTGCTACAGAAAAATGAAAAACCTCAAGTCGTCCTGCTATATAAACACAAATCTCACTAAATGAGTACAAAGGACACAGACAAGTCCAGAATGATCATGTCTGGATGTCAGTTGACTACATATGGGAGCATCAGAGCATTTTCTGCTTCAGTCTGCTTTGTCTTTGGGTTGAAGGTTCAGCACATAGCTCACTCTGCCATGGCAGCTGGTCCTTTTGTGAGGCGGCAGTGCCCTCTAGTGTCCTAAATACACAACTGCACTTATGGTTTGGTACAAAAATCTTACATGGTGCGTCTTTATCCTTCATGTTGGTCTAAGGTCAATAAAAATTGCTATTTGGGAAGAAAAATAAAACACTAAGAAAGTAGAAAAAGCATGTCTGGGTGATAAACTAGTTACGATTCATTCACACAGAGGCAAAGTGTCCTCAGCAGTTTAACTTCTAGAAGGCCTGCAGGTTCTCTTTCCATCACATTTACTGTCTTTCTCTTTATTTAACCTTTATTTAACCAGGAAAGACCCACTGAGATTAAAAACCTTTTTTACAAGGGCGTCCTGGCCAAGAGGCAGCAAAAGTTACAAGTTCTCTGCTGCTTGACTGCATCTATATGATAAAACGCCCAAACACCATGTTGAAAAAATAAGAAAAAGTCATGTGGAATTGGGGTTGCTGAATGTAAGATAGGAAAATCTATGTGGGGAAAGCTGCTCTCAAGCTTTGTGAGCTTCTTTCACACTTCAGAGCAGAGTTCTAATAAGTTTTTGTCCATCAGGGGAAAAGTCATTTTTAATCTAATTAGCTGCGAACTGAGACACACTGAGCATCATTCCAGTGCAGAGGGGTTTGTGTTTGTGGGTAGGTGGGCGAGTAAACTGCATTTATCAGAAACTATTTTAACCTGACTTTAGAGAATATTCCACTTTAAATTAAAGCATTAAATTAAGCAGTAAATAGATTGCCTTCAAAATTTTTATTTTAATTTTGTGTCTTACTACCAACTGCATGTGCAAACTTATGATATGGCAAAAATTTCTTTTTTTATCATTATATTCTGAGGGAGAAGCTTTTTGATTGCGGTATTTTCAGAGCAATATCTGATTTTGGTAAATTGAATAACAGACCTGGAGAGCACGTTACCACATTAAGGGAAAATAAAATTTTGATGTGCATGTCGAATATTCTTTTTGGTTTCTAAAAAGCACCAGGGCTGAAAATACTTTTACTTTCTTATCACTTAAAATGAGAATCACCCTGCCAAGAACACTGATTGATTCACATTTAATAACACGTACTTGGCAGGATAACAAGTGACAAACACCTAATAACAGCTGATTTGTTATTTAAAAACTAGTAGATCAAACTCAATAAAAAATAAATTACTGTACAATCTTATTTGTGATTCATATTTAAAGATTTTGTTGGGTTTCTACGTCATGGTTGCTGCAAATTCTCTTCTACATTTTGGCTGAATTCAAGCTTTTAGTTTCTGTGACCTGCAACTGAAGCTTTAAACATCAGCAACACGACACACAAGGTTTGTTTATGATGTGCATTTTCCTAAACATTAAAAAGTAGACATGAAAATTTAAATGAGAAATAAAACACTATGTGCCTGAACTAAAAAATAAAATTGAAAAAAAGTTCTAAACAGATGATGATGATGCTGAAACTTGAGTCTTCTAAACTGTTGCAGAAAGAAAGCCTGACTTCTCCCCGTGTGTCTGCTTTGAAGGACTAAGCTCTGGAGGAGTAAATTGGACTCTGCTGTTGTGAAAAGCTGCTGCTTAAAATCTCACCTCTGAGGATAAAGTTACATTGTTCTGAGGCATCTGCAGCTCACCGACATGCCAACTTGTCAGTCAAAGAAATCCCGTGTTGCTGCTGAGCCCTCATTCTACCGAGTCACAGCGTGCTGCCCTGGAGCGCTGGAGGTGTGTTATGGCTTGCTCACGAACATGATAGTGCAAGAACCCTTGGCTGAATACGTCCACATCGTATTACAGAATCTAACAGGTAGCATTTTTTTGTGTATCGGATGACACCAGCAGCTGTCCACTTATTTTCACTCAGAAATGGAAGTTACTAAATGATGTGTCTGATGTTTGGAAATAGAGCCGCTTTAAATGCATTAAGATTTTCCTGTAAGACCCAGAGAAGGAGGCAGCCTTTGTCCCCGATGCTGGTCTCCTCCTGAACTCTAAGGGGCTACGATAACCTCAAGCTTCTGAAAGATTTTCTTTAGTGTGCAATATTATTGTTCTGTACATTCTGCTGTTCAAACAGCTGTTTTAATTGCTGCTTTTTAATATATTTGTTGTTATTTTTAAATGTATTATTATTATTATTATTAGTAGTAGTAGTAGTAGGAGGAGGAGTATTATTATTATTGTCATTATTATTATTATTATATTTCATTTTATTTTTTAAATTATTTTTTATTTGTACATTTAATTTAGAATTATAAATATAGTAATAATAATTATTATTATTATTACTATTATATTTTATTTCATTTAATTAAATTTTTTAAATTATTTTTTAATTGTAAATTTAATTTATAATTATAATTATTATTATTACTATTATTTTCCTTTAACTTATTGCTGTACACTATCTGCTGCTGGCATCTCTGCCTCCTATATGGACACCTCACTAACTCTGCAGCAACACATACCGTTACTGGCAGCAGGCCTGCCACTGCACATAATCTGCTGCTTTCGCCTACCCAGCTTTTTGTGTGTTTTTTGTGTGTTGCTTTTCTTTCTCTTGCTCATTTTTAATGTGTTGCTCTTTGCCCACCGAACTGCCCCTCGGGGATAAATAAAGTTTTTCCTGATTCTGATTTCCTTTCAGTTTTGTGCAGCTCTCTTACAAACTTCTCCTCCAGTCTGACCTGAAATAATTATCTCATTAGCAAACAATTTTTTTTAAAAAACTTGCAGCAATACTTTTGAAGTCACAGCAAAATTCCAAATAAATAAAATAAATGTATAAAAGCCTGACAATTTGCCCCATGCTCATGTGATCAGCATGTTTTTACACAAACACACACAAGCTTAATTTCACTATATAATGCATAAATCAATGTATGAACATAGACTGAACAAAACTTGAGCTGCATGTGTCCTGATCTATTGTCTGGATTGTAAGAGGAAGAAGTTTAACAGATTACCTTCCAAAGCATCTCAAAAATTTCCAGACTAATATTATAAATCCTTCCAATGGATTCCACAGTAATAAAGGATTTAGAATTAAGAATATATATTTGCAGAAATGCTACCAAGGAAACAAGATATTCCTGATTAAAATCATTTTCAAAAATTGCTTTGAAAATAAATAATAATATAATATGTATACTTGACATCTGCAAACCCTAAACGCAGACTGCCAGATGGATCGGAAAGCCAGGCCACATGTGTGGTACCGTGTATGTCGTGTGAGGCATGATACATTGTTTGCACATGCAAACCCGCCGCCGCTCTGTTGTCTTCCACTAAATGGGTTCTTTACATGCTTTTCACTCATTCAGGATTCTTAAGTAGAAGCCCAAGTCTGGCCACAGAATCCCTCCTTCGACGAGAAGACGTTTAATCTCCAGCATCAGATGGAAGTTTAAATGAGCTGTGGGGAACAGGAGAAGACAGCCAACTCTCCCTTCACAGACCTAATAGTCTCCACCATCAGCAGCACTTCATACACAACCGCTGGCTGGCAGATTAGAAAGAAGGTTCACCACAAACACAGACGCACGCACACGCCGGTAAACACGCTCGTGGACTCGTAGCACATGTCGACGTTTTGGGGCGAACTCGGTAAAAGCACGAATTGTGAAATATACAAATACATTTGCACGTGATGATCCTGCTAATGAGCAATGCTGCGGTCCAAACACACAGGTACACACACACACACACACACACACACACACACATGCACTTTCATCGTGTTGACTGTAGGTGGGTGCATGACAGCCGCTTTGTTCACAGAGCAGTCACTCCATCTTTGTAAATTGATATCACATTTCCAGGTTCTCCTTTTTCCTCAAAGAGATTTCTGGTAATCATCCATCATCTATCAGCAGCATGAAGAGCTGCACGCCCTCCTGACATCGATTATGAGTAGTAAGACTTGTTAACACTTTTATCTGGACACAGATGGAGCCCGCTATCGGCCGCTGCTACGCTCCCTTCTGCAGCACTGCATCAAAAGAGATAATCGAGAACCCACACGCTGGCTGGTTATGCGTAGGTGCAAAGCCCTGACAATGGGGAGCTAAACTCAAACTAAAGTGAAGGCATATACATCATGCATGCATGTACTGGACATAAATGCTTGTACTCCAAACTTTAAGTAACAGTACTGACTCCTCCATCCTGCATTGAAAATGTTACTTTAGTGAAATAAAAGTAAAAAACAAGTTAAAAGGCCAGTGAGAGTCATGTACCTTTAGGTTACTCTTACTTAAACAGCCAATAGTGTTGAAGTCAGTCAAACAAGGTGTAATTTTTAACTACTTTACAAAGTGCTGCAACTAAAGATAATCATCAATATTAGTTCAAATCACAAAATTAACAGTAAATTAGTGATAAATTTAACATAACTGAAAGGAAAAGCAGAAAATCCTAATATCTGAGAAGCCAAAAACATGAAATTTTGCATTAAAAATAAGTAATAATGATATGAATAGCTCTGTCAGTTGTCTAATCATTCCAACTTTGGTTTGCATTTATACCAAAAAACAGTATTTCTTTAATTAAGTTACTAAAGTAACTATTGCAGTGAAAAGCACAATATTTCGCTCTACTGCAGTGGAATAGACGTATGAAGTGGCATGAAAATAAATTCTCTCAAGTGCTTTAAAACTGTACTAAAGTTTAGCGTTTCAATAAATGCATTTCAGTACATTCCATGACAACCATGTACCCTCCGACCACGATTGGCCAAACCCAACCAGGCGTGATCACAACGAGATTTTTCAACATCCCAATAAAAACAGAATTTTAAAAAATCTTCCTGTCATGAAACAGCATTGTACAACTCTTTCTAAATATTCCAGCGTCAAGAGCAGAACCATGACAGACAACAATCAGAGCCAGCAGTCATCTTTTTTTGGTCTCTTAGATTGGCAACAGTTTAAAGCTTAAAGGAAAACTCAACGTGTCTCAGTAAGGTGTCAGGCCACCAGGTTGAGATCTGGTGACTGTGGAAGCCATAGCCAGAGATTTATATCATTTTCATACTCATCACACCATTTAGTAACCCCTTGTGCCCTATGGATGGGGGCACAGTCATCCAGGAAGTAGTCTGACCCACCAGATGCAGGCGTCCAGAAGCCTGCTATTGGTCTCCCCTTCTGCTATCTACGAGTTACTGTTTCCAAAATCCCTTTAACTACAGGAAACAACAAGAACCGCTGGGCTGGCAACCTTCACGCTGGAAATTTTTGGTATTGCCAAGAATTTGGATCATGCAGTCAAGCTGCCCAGCAAGTTTTTTTCCATTGTTCACCTCCCAGTATGCAAATGTTCCACCAAAACAGTTTCACTATACGATCGCCACATCCTTCACTTAGCTCCGCCCAAGACAATTCTGATTCATTCAAAGAAATACAAACAAGTCAAAGTTTGTTTTCTCCACTTATAGCAGATTGATAATGAGGTGCATCAGACCATGTGGTGCTGCAGAATGGTCTGGCCATGCAAGACTACCCTGAAAGAGACCACTCCCACCAGGATGTACAGTCGAGACTCGACAATCCGACACTACAAGTAAAACCTTCTTTTATGTCAGATAGCAAGGCTGTCGGATTGTCAAGACGGAGGTCGAGATACAAGGAGGGCTTGATGCTTGAAGGCTCATTTGTTGTTAATAGTCGTTATAATAACTAGTGTATTGTTAGAACACTACGCATCGCTGGATTTCACACCTAATTGACCGGTGCGATTGTGCATGTTGGGGCCACTTCCATCCCGGGGGAGCGCTCTGACGGGGTGGAAGTGGCCAGAACACACAGGCAGTACTTGGCTGCTGACGCTGGTTTAGTTAGCGATCAATGTTCTGTTTCCACCATCGGTGGCGACGGCAGGGGAGCAGCAGTTACGCTCCACCACCACCATCCATGTTTACTTCTGCAAACACTGAGCACGCTTGCTGTGTGTGACGTCGTTGTGTCCTCTTCTGCGCATGCCGGACACTTTTGGGTCATATGAAATTCACACAGCAGATCACATACAAGTCGCATTTAATTGGAAATGTGAACAAACTCGCAAAAAAAATCAGATTTCACAAAAAAAATCTGAATTAAGCATTAAGTCCTGCAGTCTGAACGTAGCCAATCTGTCAGATTGTTAAGTCAGATAATATGCCGTTATCCTTATTTGTGACATAAAATTTCGTGTCAGAGTCGCAATCCAAGGCTGTCGGTATGTTAAGGCTGTTTTAAATGGGTTCCATTTGTTTTTCCTAAAAACCTGTCGGATAGCAAGGTTTTCTGATTGTTAAGGGTCAGATTATCGAGTCACAACTGTAAATGTTTCATCACAGGTTAAAGGTGATTGAGTGATTTGTGGTTTCCCTTCAAATGGACACAAATCATGCAATCAAAATTCACCTCACAGCGTAACAAAGTCAGGTGGTTTTTCCTTTAATTTGTCACCTGTGTGTGGGTTGATTATTTATCTCTATGGTGTTGTTACAGAGCAGAAGCAGACCCAAAAGAGAACAACAACTTAACAAGCATTAAGCCAAAAGAAATGACAGCAGTTGGAAGTTTCACTGCTGGATGTGTAAGTTAATAACTCTGCCAGTCTTGTTTCCACTGCCACCAACTGGACAAAAGAATCAGCTGCTGCAATTTTAAAATCCGAGTTAGCAAATATTTAGCGAGTTACGTCGCTTCTTTGTAGTTGTTCTTCGTGCACATTTAGTGTTAAATAAAACAATAAGTGTCAAGCTTCTGCTTTAATTTTAGAACTGGCCAAAGTTCAGGGGTTTAAAAAGTAACTAAGACAGATACACACAAAGCAAAACGAAATCATCATGTTCAATGTTGTGTTAGAGATGCTTTCTCAGATCTTTACTGCAGTTTGTGCTCTTTGTGGGATCTCTCTGCTTTTAGTCTGACATTCAACAAGCGGAACTCAGCTCAGCTGGGTTGAAATCAGGTGATTGACTTCACCGGTCGACAATATTCCACCTCTTCACTCCAGAAAGCTCTCTGGCTGCTTCGGCTGTATGTTTAGGATCATTGTCCTGCTGAATGATGACATGTCATCCATTCAGCTTTGATGCATCTGACTGTGGCCGAGCGCACAGAACGTTCTTGTTCAGCTCTGCTTTCATCCCGCTGCTCCCATCAGCAGAGAAATCACCAATAAATGGCAGCGAGCCTGCTCCATTTGCAACCATACGTGTCCGAGCCAAACCAAACCACCACCATGTTTGGCAGATGACATGATATTATTTCTGTTTCTTTTTTTTCCTCCACACTTTCATCTTACCTCCTTCCTGCAATTTGGGCGCTACATGTTAAAAGGGGTTATTTCAGTATTGATGTAAACATACTCAAATTAAGCTGACACTTAACACTGAACGTGCTAAAGCTGCAGATTTGGAAAAAAAAAACAAAACATGCAACTGTCCAAACACTGAGCTCTGGACTCTACACTGTATTGTACGATCTGACTTCTCGTAGTTCTTCGTGTGGATTTGAGAACCGCCAGGCTCACCCCGTGGCATAAAGAGACGAAGTGATGAAGTTTTAATGGCTGCGCCTCATGCTCTGTAAGAACTGTATGACTAATTGCTGCAGGGCTTATCACTGAAAGCCACATCACAGGGAAATATGGCTGATTTATTGAACTTGGCTGGATGCAAACATGACAAAAAAGCTGCTCCCAATTAAGGACACACCCACTGAGGAAAAACAGGCTCACACAGTCCTACTCCCTGTAGCTATCTGTGAATTTGATTGTACACGTCAATTCATAATTAATAACACACATCAAACACTCTAAACAAGTTTTTCAACCGCACAGATCTTTTGTCTCTACCCTGTAACTGCAGTCAATCGGAGCGTACAGTTGGCACGAGAAATAAGAGATAAATTCAAATTACTGATGAAAAATAAACTGCTAATCTCTTAATGGGGTGATAATCAATCCGTCCATTTTGCCATGTGTGCTTCACCCTGAGGACTGTAGCGAGCTGGAGTCGATCCCATCAGGAAAAACAAAACGAGACAAACAGCGACAGCAACATTCACACCTACAGCCCATTTAGAATCACCACTTATTTAACCTACTATGCACATGAGAGGTGTGCAACAAAGCAAGGTTACCAAGGTATACTGAGTTTAAAGACCGTTTTCTTTTAGTGTCACAAAGGTGCTCTCTTTTAACCTGGTTTGATCGCCATGGTAACTGATGCTGCACAGCTATAATCAGAGTTTGGGATTTAAGAAGCATCCCCCTTTCACCAGTTCTTCCCTGACCATTTTCTCTCTGAGCTACAGATTCCCAGCTGAGGGAATACATTATATCCACGAACCTGCTGAGTCGCATGTCAGCGATACCACTGAACAAAGCCAGCAGCTACAGCCGCACAAACTGTATGAAGTATCGCCACGGGAAGTTAAGTGCATTCAGTTAGTGACGCATAAAATGCATAAACATGTTTTTATAGCTGGTATGTAGGTGAGAAAACACAGATTAGGAAGTTGACTGGTATTTATCACACGTTGATGGACAGAAAGTAAAGTGATTTATACCTCTAATTATGAGACAGTGTCAGAATTCAACGCACTTCTTGATTATCATGTATAAATGTACGAAGGTTAAAGTTTCAGAGCTCTAATGTGCACTTTAGAAATAAGCAGCAGGTGTAAAGACAGCAGTGAGTATAATAACATACACCATAAACTGTCTCCTACTAGCATCCTCTCTAGCTTTATTTACAGCAACAGTGTTTTTTACTGTAATACATTTTTATATCTCTCATAGTTCTCCCTGATGACAACCAGGTAAAAAGGTGACACACTATTGATTTGTTCTGTTTTCTGTATTCTGTGAGTCAAATGATGAGTCAAAAAGAGTCAAATGATGCATCAAACGCCCTCTTTTATGGGAGTGCAGACTGATGGAGAAAACCTGAGTTAACAAAGAAAGTTGGTAACAACAGTGGTGACACCATCGTATCCCTGATTGTGGTTTTAGGTTTTGTCCAGCCAGCTAACACACACACA
>NW_007578816.1:0-45575 GCF_000690725.1 Stegastes partitus | reverse complement strand
AAGTTTTCAGAAAATCTACAAACATCTGTTTTTGCAAATGAACTCTTCAAATACCTCCTTAAGGGTAGACGCACTGTGCTGCATGTTTACATTCATAAACATGTTAAGGCTACAGAATGGTCATGGTAAAAACAAATGGCGTTGACTATTGTCTTGAAAATTGGAAAAAAAACAGTCAGTTTCCCATGTTGCAGTCAGGCATTAACCTCAAATCATCACATTTGACTGTGTGGCTTTGTAACAGGAACATCGACCAATTTCTCATTGGTATCATGACCACTAGAGGGCGCTGTCACGTGACATAAACTTTACATTTTAGCATATTTGCTGCAACAGCTCAGATTGTCTCACACAACTTGTAGACATCACTTAACAATAAAACATAAACATGGATTCTATTAAGCTTGTTGTACAAATGAGTTGTGGCTTTGTTAGCAGATTATGTTTTTTGATTTTGTGTGCATCTATGCGTGACATTACAGTGTTAATGTAAGAATGTAGTGACATTGTTCTTTCTTTACGCCTGTTTTTCTCTTATTTACACAATTCATATGCAGATGTCAAATTTATGTCTTGCTGCAGTCGAGGGTTTGCCAGTTCTGCTATAAGTTACTCCACTTGGTGGTTGAAGCTGACATCAGAAGGCAGTTGTAGTAATAAACACCAAAATTTAAAAGCACTGAGGACATAAAATAAACAGAATGCAGTAAATATGAAAGAATAAAGAGCAGATGATGGTGAAAAATAGTGATAAATCACATGATGACATTTTAGGGCTGTTGTCTGGGTGCGCTGGGAGCAGCGATGTAGACTGAGAGCAGCAGGAAGAAAGGACCAGTGTCAACGCTGCTTTATGCACTGTGGGTGGAGCAGGCTGATGCTGAAGGCGCTACGCAAAGCATTCAGGATGTCACAAAGCGCATGGGAGGTGTTGTGCTTATGGCCAACATCACTTAGCTGAGTCCAGTAAGCGCAGCAGGACAAAACCGGCCTTCCTTTTGGGTTTGACTCCAAAACTATCCAGGTCAACTGTCCTGTTTTTTTAAACAAAGCACTAGTGTTGTCTGTCCAGTACAGATTGCTACTGAGGTGTCTGAAACACCTCCATGTGCTCTCTGTGCAGAAATCCACCACTTGTTCTCTGGTTTTGTTTGTATGAAGCTGGAGGGACTGCTGCTGATCACTGAACTCAGTCCTGGAAAACCATTCTGTGTTCTCCTTCAGTCATAATACACCCAAATGCAGCCGAGTCATCAGAAACCATCTTTGAATGACAGCATTCAGAGTTGCAGGTAAAGTCAGATGTATAGAGCATGAACAGAAATGAAGTCATGGGAATCTCCTGCAGAGCCCCTGTGATACAAACCACCTTGTCTGATACACAGTGACACTGACTAATTTACACATATACATGTATTGGTAACATTTCGGTGTTAGATAAGATGAAGGTCGGGCACCAAAAGCAGTGTACAGTACAGTCTGTTGGAAAACTTTTGGATGTGCTTGTCCCTCTTATACCCACCTGTCTTGTGAAACAGATAAACAAAGACTCCCTTTGTCTCTAATCCCACATACCAGCCGCTCATGTTGTCTCATATCTGAGGCTACACATGTGGCTGTTGGGAAGGCTATAACAAATCCATAGTTGAGTTAATGACAATACACTCAGAGACCAGGTAACCAAACAGCAAACAGCTCAGTGTCCTTTCCTTTGCCTGTATATCCACCTGCAAGTTACAAATAATGAGTCTATTCAAGCCATGTATCCAAAAAGCACAACAAACTTCACTCTAGGGACACACCGATTATTGGCCTTCCTCATATTAATTTTTCCAATTACCAGCATCATTATTCCCAAAACCTGATTGTCGCTAAATTAAATACACTATGTTGGGTCTGATCCAGCTGCCTCTCTCTGTCTATTCTGTGTACTCAGCAATGTACAACCAGAGGGGTATACTACGAAGCAGGTTTGACATAGCCAGGCTTTCTTTGTGTAAGCCAAATCGACAAAACCGAAAGACCCAGCCAGAGATTACGGGTATCACAAAGGTGGTTATAAACTTTCTTTGTCAACTCAGACTTTCTGCCTCAGACTCTGTGCGTGTTCACATAAAAAGGGGCGTTCAACGCGTCACGTGACTCTTCTTCTGCACAAAATGAAACGATCGTGTGGGCTACAATAACGACTAGAGGTTATGTTAGGAGGCAGCCACATATTATGCCGGAACAATATCTAGAAAACAGCAACTAATTATGCTTTAAGATTGATCTTAGTGGGCAATGCAGGTGATAAACAGAGAAAGATTACAGAGAAGAACAGCAGACGGACCTGCAGGAGGAGAGCGCCACATTTAGGTTCCTCCTAAGCGTTGCAAGCTCATCCACTTTACTGGAGAGACTCTTTTATTCCTCAATGATGGAAGACAGAAATGATTAATTTCATCTCCTTGTTGCACAACGCTTGATTCCCACTCAGCATCCCCATCTGTCTTCTCATCTCCCACAGGACTTCATGTCTTTCTCCCAGAACCAGCCCTCTGCTCCACTGGACCAACAGCTGCTCCACAAAGTAAACAAAAGGATCTCCTCGATATCCCAATGCTTCTCCCAGTGCACACATCCACACACAAACATAAGAGACAGGAAGTCCACGTGTTCACCAATGGGAGAAAAAAACAGACAAAATGCAAATGAAAACTATAAAAACTAAGTTAATGTGAAGGTGCTGCAACAGGCTGTCTCTGGCTGTGAGGAAAAATTATTAGTGACAGAATGAAAAGCTACAGACGTCCACAGCTACAGTACGTATTAGTTAACATCACAATAGAAAACTTTCAGACAAAACTGCTCATCTGCTGGACAAAAATTCAAAGCAATACCCAAACATAACTGCAGGACGGTTGAGCTGACACACAAACATGCTCTACCCTGTTTGCAGAGTAACATCTGGATAAGACATAGTTAATATGGAAACAAGTGCTGCACAGATAGAGTTACAATTAAGCCCCTTGGCCAAAAAAAGAGAGAAGAATTTAATGAAATAAACAAGCATGCAAGTGGAGATATTCTGCTTTAAGGATGTGCTGTAATGTGTTACGGCCCAAGGTGTTTGTGCCATTTTGTCATGTGGACTTGTGACCATTGTGTGTGTAGATGACCTGTGTCTGCCAGTCATCTCGGCTAATTGAAGACCTGCAAGCCGGCCCTTGTTCTCCCCGCCTCCGGTCACGTCTCATTGGACCACCGCCACTCCTCCTCCACCCTGGCAATCACCACACCTGGCTATAAAACCAACCAGCAACCTTTCAGTCAGGGCTGGCTGGGGTTGAGGGTGAACAGTCAGTCCTGGTGCCTCTTGTTCTGTGTCTTCTGAATTTGAGGAAATGTTACTTCTGTTGGCAGCTGCTAACTCGGTGGGGAGTTTTCAAGTGAGTCTCGGTGGAGACTATGACTCCCGTTAGCAGCTTCGTGAGGAAGTTACTCGTGTCCTGTGTCTTCGCATTTTGTGTTTTGAGGCACCAGTTTGTTTCAATTTCTTTTGTTTCTGTTAGATTTTGGCTAAAGGGTTTAGTTTTGTGTTGGTTTTCTAGCTTTGCAACTCTCATAGCCTTTGTCTGGCTCTTTGATTTGTAGCAACATCCACCCTCTTCTTTTGTATTGTCACAGTTATGTTACGTGCAATAAATTGCTTTCCCTGAACCATTTCCATCTGGTTTCTTGTTGCATCCATCTGACCCTAGAGCAGGGGTGTCCAATCCTGGTCCTCGAGGGCCACAATCCTGTATGTTTTAGATGTTTCCCTCTTTCAACACACCTCATTCAAATGATCAGGATCGTTATCAGGCTTCTGTAGAGCTTGATGATGAGTTGATCCTGATCATGTGAATTAGGTGTGTTGGAAGAGGGAAACATCTAAAACATGCAGGATTGTGGCCCTCGAGGACCAGGATTGGAGACCCCTGCCCGAGAGGCTGGATCATAACAACTGGCACAAGAGTCTGGAGTCCACTAAGTATCAGCAAATGCTGGATGAAAATGTCAAACTGAGATTGGAAAGCCACTGAATTCTACAACAAAGTAATGATCCACGATCACCATCCACATCGAAGTCCACCACATGCAAGCTGAAGCTTTTAAAATGGCCGCCACATTCCTATGATTCGACCATCGTGGAAATTACAGTGAGATGACACAGCAAATTGTTTCAGTCAGTTGGAATTTCTGTTTTAAGATCATGTGGAAAAAATGCCTAAATTGCTCTCTCAACATGTGTCTGCTTTGCCGTTTCCCACATTTGTAGCGAGAAATAGAGTCACAACAAAACTGTTTCTGTTTCTTTACCAGTCAAACATAGTCAAATACAAGCAGAAGCAGCAGACCACAACAAAATAAGACCAAAGACGGGTATTCATATTACTTCAGTGGTAAAAAAAAAAAAAAACTGTTCTGTTTTGCAAAGTCCAACATCAAACAGACGAGCGTGCTGTGTGTAATTTGCTGTACATATAATTTGCAAAAACATCAGTTGAAGCTACGTGCAAGCTCCCATCCCGGGTCCCACACTAATATAAAACCTCTGAGGATTAAAAATTCATAGGAAGAGGAGTAAAAACACATTTTGTTTGCAGTGGGAGGTGTCCTGTCAACAGTTTTAAAGATCTCTCTTTTATAATGGTGGTTTATGGGGGAAATGTTTTTTGGGCTGCAGGGGATTATTTTTTATTTTTTTTGGTTGCAATGCCACATCACTGGGACAAGATGTCAACAAGGCTGAGTGGCAGCGCTGCACACAGATCATCTGTGGTGTCGCCCTGCTTGAAAACAGGGCAGTGACAGAGCGGTGGAAAGCAATTAGAGAAGTGTTGACACGACACCGTTCACACAGTCGAAAAAGCCTGAGTTTGCAAGGGCGCTGAAAACAATCAATCACGAGTACGAACATCACTGATGCAAATATTTCAGTCAGAAATGTCTTATTTAGTTACTGACAGCACAGTGTCTCCTAGGGGTTTTCTTTACACTTTTTGCAATATGGAAAAGGGTAAAAGTGGCGCTTTTCTTTTGTTGGTCTTGAACATGCAGCCCTAAGCTTGATTCAAGTAAAAGAAATTACATTTTTTGGCCTTATTGCACAGCTCTAACTGAAAATCTGCAGGTGGAATAGACACAGCATGTGTGCAAGACGGTTTAAAAATAAGTGATCTCGATGTAATAGTGGGTTAAGAAGAACAGAAGCACGCTTAGCTGCCAAAGGGGGTTTTTACTAATTAGTATATCAACTTTCCTACATGCTATAATTACTGCTGATACTGAAAAGTTAAATGTATTTGAAACATTTGAGGATTTATTTTTAATGTTATATTAATGTCTATATACTGTGGAGGTTGCATTTACTTATTTTGCATTCAAAAACTAGTAAAAAGTTTAATTTGAATGCAACTGTGATTAGAAATATTAGACAGTGATCTAAATATATTACATGCATAACCATTTAAATTGTCAAAAGCAATCATCAATCACAGTTCTATGAATAAAAACACAACTTTACAAGGTCTCACATTGTCTTCACTCACTTGTTATGAATTCATTTGACCAGCGGATGTCCCCAGTGAACAAGGGTTGGAAAGACTCTCTTCTTCAGGAAACTGTTTTCCCACCACAAAGAGTTTTGCTTGGCCTCAATAATGAGCAGCATTGTGAAAAATGCAACCCAAGATGCTGCTGTTCGTTAAGAATAAATGCTGTTGGTCAAGTAGTGAAGGCACTAAAAGCTCTTGTGATTCCAGATGGGGAATCAAAGACACTTGAGCAAACAAAAGTTTTCCAGAAAAAGAAAATGAAAGTCTACTCTTAATCCAGCTTCTGTCTGCAGGTGACTACAACTCTGGTCTGTCTTTGCTAGCACTGAATGGTACAGTCTCTGGACACCAAACTCATGTTCACGATCGTTCTCCACAGTTCCTCCTCTACAGCAACCACAACTCAATGAATTAAATAACAAAGCAACGTTATGCATCCATTTAATATTTCATAACTGAGACTTAAGCAAATCTCAGTGCAAATACTCCACATTTTCTTTTAAAGACATGAACCCCCCCTCTCAACCTACACTTGGTACATTCCACCAGGAACACCTGAGTAAAAGCCATGTGGATGCTCTCAGTGAAGTTTGGCAGTTTGTCTGTTTACAGCTGGGCCTGATCAAGTGCATCCAAGAGAACAGGTAACAGACTTCAATAAATGAACTCATTAAGGAAAATTGTTGAAAGCCAGAATCAAACAATTTCAAATGTTTGTTAAAAAATGGCTCCTGCCAACAGGCCTAAAGCAAACAAACAAGCAAACATGAATGTGTGAGTATGAGCAACTCACCCAGTGTTGAGATTATGGAACAATCTAGGTGCTGCAGGGATTTACTCAAAACAATGAATTACCTGAGAAGCTGTAGTTTCTACCACCTTTGTTGGAGTTTTACATTCTTCTTCTGATGTTTAGTGGCAGTTCAGCTTTTAGGGGCAATACCGCCCCCTGCTGGACAGAAAGACTCCTGTAATGTTAAATTATGTTGGTAAGTGCAGTAGGCCGCTGTAGAAACAGCCCTGCACAATAAATCCCCTGAACTCTGCTGCAACAAAGTGTAACTCCACGTGTCTTTCTCTGTTGCTGGTATGTAGAATTGACTTTGGTTGCGTTGCTGCTGTCATATAATGTTTTATCCCTGAAATTCCATTTTAGCATATGTGCTGTACCAACCTTCCACTTACTCCCATATAGCAGTTTACGATTTAATTTCACTGTTATGCATATTTGTTAGTGTTGCAATCGAAACAACATTCCTGTATGAGCCAGCTTAGTGTATGTTTAACTATTCCAGGTTGTATCTCTGACTGACTTTTCAAAAATAAGTCAGGCTTGTTCAGAAATTTGAAGTGAGTGAAGTTTTTTTTGTCATTTCTCGCCACAAAATTTACTTTTTTAAAGCATTTTATATTGTTCTGTATTTAGTGCAAGACAGCAGTGTGCTATATGGAGCAAGATTTGGTACAATTATCCACCCAGTTGTTCTCCAAGCTGTATTAAGAAAGCCTAAAGACAGCTTTTCAAATCCTTTCTCCGATCTTGAAAATAGCCTCCCAGGTTTTAAGTCCATTCCAAAGAGTCAAAAATGAGGCGAAAGGAAATACCTATTTCGTAACCTCTGCTTTTGACAGAGTCATAATTTGTGCATTTGAACATGTCAGAGTTGAAGGTGCTTTGACCTCAGTGAAGTGAGACATGATGGCCCACAGGCCCCCAGGGTCTGTGAATGTGGCCGTGGTTGGAGCAGACCACACCACATGATTCCCATGCTCATTACCTCAGCGCTGTAGGTGGCTGGGCGCCTGTGTCTGTGTTGGCCATAATATCAGAGTCTCTGAATACATATGTATGTGTTTTGAAGGCTCCATATGTTGTTGTTTTTCACTGTTATGTGTATATATACTATCCAAAATGCTGGGATCCTGGAGTGAATGCGGTTTATCTCCCACCAGGTCTGAGGATACAGTTACAGCCGCAGCTGCATCAAATGATCTGACTGTGTGTTTACTGATAAGACTTAATCAGAGCCAGACTTTACTTACCTTTTTAGTCGTTTTTTTTGTTTTGTTTATTCATTTGGATCTCTGTTAGCTGTTACCAGCATAACATTTAATATGTTTGGTGTCCACAGGAAGAAATAACTCGAGTAATCTCATAAAGTTATGTAAATATAGCAAATACTAAATTACTACATATTATATCATGTGTACACATCACACATAAAACCAGCTCATGTAAAAACAAACAATAATCTATAATGTAATCAAAAGTACTGCAATAAAAACACAACTAATTAGTCTACAAATGCAATATCCCCTACACTCTACATAAACTTCCTTTTTTCATGTTATTGTAGTCATAGTTAACCAGTGAGAGCCCTGTATCAGTATAAATAGAGTTGAAACTATCCTACGTCAACACTACGCTACATTACAATCACTATTTAAATTCTTTTTTATGTGGATTTAATATTTCTAGTCAGGTGTTATCCATTCAGACAACATAGATGTTTAAAAATCAGGATCACAAACCCACGATTATATTTTTTTGTGAGCTGTTTTGTGTTGTTTTTAATTACTTGTAGCCTGTGCTCTAGTTTTGATCAGGACTATTGCTGCAATGTTAGAATAAACTCAGAATAATAATCATGCAGTTACATACATTTGTTAATTTAGCACTGAACTCCTACATGTGGGTGAGTGGATAGTGGAAGGTAAAATGCGATACCTCACATGTGTGCATTTCTTCAACATCATGTCATCGGTGAGCTGCTACAAAGACCACTAGAGGGCAGCAGAGTACATAACATGCAATTTAACACTCAGCCACACATGCTTCACTAAACTGACTAACCAACATGTCAAGATGAACCAGATCCAGATGTGCTGGAATAGTTAGAGTTTTATGACTTTATATTCTACAATATTTCCAAATACGGTCTAATCCTCAATCACTCTCTGGCTGACTAATTAAACACTAAATTGAACAGATTTTTTTCTTTTTATTTCCCCCCCCTCCTAAAGCTGATATCACTGTTTTATTTTTGTAAACATGCTCATGAAAACTTCTGTGTTTCCCTCAGCTCTGAATACAGCTCTGCCCCCACGGCTGCACCGCTCCCCCAAGCCCTGTGGGGGGAGGAGGAGGACTGTGGAGGAAGGTGGGAGGAAGGTGGTGGTGGTGGTGGTGGTGGTGGTAGGGGGGAGGGAGCTGGTTGATCAGGAAGTTGGAATGTGGGTCCCTGTGTGTGATGTGATTGTTAGCAGAAATGTGTCAGCCCCAAGCTCACCGCCACCAACCCACCACCACCACCACCCCTGAGCCCGCAGCCCTGCTCAGGTTGTAAAAGTGGAGCTCTGTACGTGAATGTGCATCCGTATGTGTGTGTGTGTGTGTATCTGCATACACACACACACACACGCTATGTCGCTCGGCCCTGCGTTGCCATGGAGGCCCAGATACCTTATCTTTGCCTCTTCTAGTGGAACAAGGGTAAACTCATTCACGAGGTCGAGGGTGAGGAGCGATGGAGGGGGGGGGGGCAAGACAGCCAAAAAGACTCTGGGCGGGTGGCAGACCACAGGCCCATGTGTGGCCATGGAGGGTGAAACCATACTGGATTAGGAGAGTTTATAACTCCCCATCTTTATATAGAGAAGCTGAGAGACAGAGGATGGTGGTGGTGGTGGTGGTGGCTGAGTGGGAGCGTGCTCGCTGCTCACCAGCAAAAACGAGGCATCAGTCGGTATAAATCACTTTCCGGTCACTGTAACAACAACCTAACCTGCGGTTTTTATTGTCTTTGGCTTTCAGAACTTCTGCTGCACAGCTTTTTACACTAAACGCTTCTAGTATTTAAGGTTAAGCCATGTAATGCTGTCAGTTCCTGCAGGAAAGGTCACAACAGTTTCTTTTTTTGCTGAATTTTATTTGGTGTTTTGCTGCCGGCAGTTGGGATGTATTTTCAGATCAAGAGGGTGGGACTTTAAAGGTGTAGTCTGCAGAAAAGAATCTTCTTCTACTATCAACAGTGGTTTCCTCATTTGGCAGTGGAATGTTTGCCGCATATACAAACAGCGGAGTGCTGAGTATTCATAAGCAACAGAACTTTATCCACACAAGGATGAGTCATAATATTCCTTTGTTTATGTTTTAGAAATTGCTCATAAAATCCGCTCCATGCTTGTGTTAGAATCCATTAAGTCTGCAAACAGGAAAGGATCCCTGTGGAAAGAGTCCTAAATGGGAGCATGCTAGCCGGAGCTGAAGTGATGTTGGGTTCAGACTTTATTTTATCAAACATGGCTAATTCAAAAGCACCACCTGGGAAACATTTAGCCGAAAAAATATGAAAACCCTGCAGCTTTTGTTTGCCTTCTCCCCCCCCCATTTCTTCTCCTCTTTCCTCTCCTCTTGGCTCAGCTCCTGAGAGCCAAACTGTGGATGGGTTTTCAGCCACAAACCTCACAGCTGGTCTTTTGGTGCAGAGCATCTGGGCACCGCTGCTCTCCCCCGATCCGGGAGTCCTGGCTGGACTGGTGGTTAGCCACACCAGCGCTTTCACCTGCCTGTCTGCTTTAGTCTCACCAGACTTTAAACGGCTCTAAACAAGTGGTAACATCAGATCACACACTCTATAGCAGTGGACAGCCGGGAGGTAGGAAGCATGCACGCAGCCCCTTTAGGTGTGTGTGTGTGTCTTTGTGTGTGAGTGTGTGTTGAACTCTACAGCATTAAAATCACAGGACGACTGATTATTTAAAGTGCTGCATTTGATTTTTGTTCTTTTTTTTCTTTCTTTTTTTTTTTACTTGATGTTTTTGAACCTAATATATTACTCTAATTTTTGGCACTTTGTCAGTTGCTCCTGGATGAGTGGGATTTGTAGTTTTTCAAGAGTTTTTGACTGAGTCCCAGCATGTGCTTAGTTACTGGAAATGTGATGATTTTTGAGATGTTCATAGGCTTCAGGGTTCAGTTTGCATGCAGTGGCTTGATTCAAGTGTTGCACATTTACAGTCTATAGGAAGAGCAGATGCCAATACTGTTGCTTCTGTATGTCTTCCAGGCTATATTTAGAGTTTCTGTTTTAAAGTAAATACTAATTAGCCAGCATGGTCACGCAACAAGTTGAGATTTATTTTTTTATTTTTTTATTTTTAGAAGTGAGGACAGGTTTTATGTGCTTTACAGTGCTCATTTACAGGGCTGGCTGAGATGCTGCACTATATTCTGAAATAGAAAGTATCAAAAACACAGAATAAAATAGGGAAGGGATGCAGTTTTACTCTGTCCTTTTGTTAACAGTAGCTGTTTTGCTTCATTGTGCCATTCATTGTTCCTCTCAGTGGATAGTTATTTAGACTTCCTTGACATTTTGTCAGCTGTTGTCATGTTGAATATGTGATTTAAAAAAAAAAAAACATTTAGATATATTTAAATGCTGCTTTTTAAGTTTACTGTGTGAGTGTATAGAATTTTTAAAAATAACACACAATACACTGATGGTTTTAAAACTTTCATCAGTCACATTGAAATTGAAAAAAATGTCAGTTTGTGGGTTATTTAACAAAACGTAGTTTGTTGGCTTAGTTGGCTTAAAAAATATATATAATTTAGTTTTTATATTATGTCTGCAGTCTATGTTTAAACCCTGTTGTCTGATATAATGCACTATAGCCTCCAGGTTACCGGTTTATTCTCATTGGTCACTATGTAACTATATTTTAAAATAAATGTATTATTGCGAAATGTTTTCTTATGAAGTGATGTAAACCTGAGATATTTTTATGAAACTTATGTGGATAAAGATACAATTATTAGTTTTCCCAATTATATATATTATATAACTATACACCGGCATATTGTGGTGTTTAAATAATAATCGAAGGTTGTTTAGTTATTTTACGCAATAACTAAAGCAGGTTGTTTTAAAATCTGAGCTCTTTCGTTTAGTGTTTACCTTTAGAATTTTAATTGAATGAACTGATCCTTTGTCTTCCCAAAGTCACTTCATTTATTTCAGTTTGAACATTTAGCTCTTGTTGCCCGGAGCGGCTGCCTCAGCTGAACTTTAACCCTCCGCACACAAGGCCCATTTATTACAGAGAAGTTCTTTAGTAAACCAGACTGCGGGTTCTTGAATGCTATTTTCTTGTTGCTTTTAATAAATGGGCTACAATTATTCCCATTCGAAAATATTTGGCCTGATCTTTATTTCTCCTTAAAAAAAATAAAATAAATGGTTGGCCCTTTAATTACGCACATGTGGCCAAAATCATTGCTATTATTACCTTTTGTTTGTTTTCATTTGTGTGTGTTTGTGTGTGAGAGACAGAAAGAGATCGAAAAAGACACTGGGCTTCTCTCCCTGTTGCTTGTGTCTCTTTTTACACCCTCGTGTTGCTGTAATCTGTCGTCCGCTTTGTTGGTCTCGTTAGTTTGACGCACATCATCAGGCTGCAGGTTAATTAGAACCTGAGCCAAACTTCCATGAGGCATTCACGTTGCCTGCTTAAGGCGGTTTTTTTCAAGTTGAAAAGAGTCCAAAAAGTTGTGTTATTTCGTTTTATGTTGTTTCTTTTTGCCTTTTTCTTTGTTTGCTTATTTTGCTAATCCGTTAATCATCCTCCACGTGGCTGCTTCTCCTTCACTGGCTCCTTCACAGTGTTATAATTAAAGCATGACAACATAGCTTTGGCACTTCGTTTGAATAGTTTTGCTTTTCTGTCGATAAGTTGTGCATAAATACAAATGATATGTTCCTGATTAGTTCTAGAGCAAATTATATTTTGCAGTAAAAAGGGAACGGAAATGCGTTTGCAAGATGAAACGCAGGGAAGCTGACATTCTATCTAAACTACACTGGAAATCTATTTGGTTTCTTTTGCATGAACCTTGACCTCCGAGATGTGAATTGTCAAATTTCTTATATGTAGATTATTTCAGACTGAACTGACCTACAGCGCCGGACAGAGCGTTCAGTTCGTTCCACCTTGCAGGAGGCCAACGTCTTAATTAGGCTGTTATTTTGAGTTATAGATATTCTTAGAAATTATCTTTTTTTTTTTCCCTTTAAAAAAAAAAATAATAATAATAATCTGCACATGTGTGAGTATTAGTTTTCTACTTTGCCATTTAATAAATTGATCCCTTCACTGTGTTTTCTTGCTTTGGTGTTACCATGCAGTAGCTGTTCTTGGAGCAACTTTAATGAATAATCTATTTGCACTGACAACAACATTCGTGCAACATATCACTTTTGCCTGTAGTTCTGCAAACTCTGCTTGTTAGTTCATACAGCAGCCTAACGCAGAGGCTTGTCTTGGCTCCATCTGCAGCTCCGTGTGTGCGCGCACCCGCTGCGTAAAAGACAGAAAGGTAGTCACCTATTTGGAACTTTGGAACATTTTGCGTGAGAGCTTGTCAGACCTTTTTTTATCTTCGTTTTCTTTACAAGAGCTGTTGCAAAGCAGTTCAACCAACACCACTGACTTTGGCTTTAGATCGAAATATCTAAATGTGAAGAAATGGAAGTATTGTGCGTAATGTGCCATTTCTTTGGGTTGTTGCGCAAGAGCTAAATGTGTGGCTACAGCCCAAACATCTTGGATGAGGACTTTTTTATTTTATCTTAAGGAAATGAATAATTAATTCTGTATGAAAATTATTTAAATAGTTACTTTTTTTTTTTTTTTACTGTTTATTTTAATTAGCTTTCCACTCCAGATTAGGCCCAAGATGTGCTGTAACTGTGCGTATTGCTCCAAAGAAATGCTTTTACATAACTTACTGTGATATCTACTATCCAACCTACTAAAGAAGTGTAAATATTGACACCTTGCTAATGAACAAACAAACAGCTCATGTTTTCTGTCTCTCTTTCTCACACTGGTGGTGAAAATGACTGTGTGGGCGCCTGCGTAATGAGATACCTAAAATGCAAATGAGACAGTCCAGCGCGCACACTGCAAGAAATTACAACTTTAGCAAGTTGTATGTTGTTACAGTGCTCAAATCAAATAGTCTGTCTTCAAACTGAGTTGCTTCCAGTGGGTTTTTGCTTATTTGTTTGTTTGTTTTTTAGGAGGAACTAACAGGGAAGGCAGAATTAAGCGCAATCCACTTAACGTGAAAGAACACAAAGTACGTTTTCTTGAAGGTGAAATGGTCAACGGCCGTCCCAACAAGGCCTCCTCCCTTCTCTGCTTTTTCAAGAAATTGAACGTAAAATTTAAAGATGGCTGTTTATGCAGTGCAAGCTTTAGTATTTGTTCGCACTGCTACGATACAGTTCGATCATTTGTGGTGATGTGTAATGTAAGCATGGCTCTATACAGTTAAAAAGGTTTTGTTTTTTTTTGTTTGTTTTTTTAAATCTGGCGGTGTGTTGTGGTGCTTGTTTTGTCAGAAACTGAAGTCCATGTGAACCGTTCTGCGGTGTGCAGACTAAACCTGTGTGAAGCCACAGGCCTAAACAGCCTTCAAAGACTTTTCCATTCATGATCCCCGTTCTTTAGAGGTAAATATGTCCAATTTGGTTCTATTGGTGTCTCTTTTTTAAAATATTCTACTCTGTACCATGAGAGTTCCTCACGTTTGTCCTGCACCTTGTTCATTCATAATATTCAGACAAATGCTTCAGCAAACTTGTTAATTTTCCAAACAGCAGACAACAGGTAAGAACACATGGTCGATGTGTCCATGAACTGTAATAATTCCTTTGGCCATAAGCACAGACCACCTGTTGGCCTACACTATCTACTACTACTCTACTGGTGCATTACATTTAAACGGAGTGGCATGCTTGATTAACTAGATTCGACATTGTCTGAAGGCTACAACTCTGGAGAAGAGGAGTTTGCGCGTCATGGCGCATGAGACTGCAAATATCAAATGGATTAGAGGCTGGAGACCGGGATTATGGAGAGGTTTAGAGTGGATAAATAAGAAAACCTGGGGTGGGGACCTGGAAGGAATTATTATTTGGGATATAAACCAATGCTATTCCTGCACAGGCAACACCCCCCATCCTCCTCCCCCGTCGCCCCTACGTCGCGGACTCAGTTTCCGCTTCGCACGGTTGGTCATTGATGTGCAGTGGAGGGTTGGAGAGGGAGCGCGCACGAAAGAGAGCGAGACGTCGAATTGACAAACCAGAGGCTGGGACAGAGAGGAGGGAAGAAGGAGGTGGCGGATCTGCTCCACTGGGACTCGGCTACAGCTCACTGCTAGGTGCTATCGGCTCACAAAACGGACCTCGGCTTTAAAATGCGCAATAAGGCACCGAGCAGCGCCTTGTAGCTGTCACCGAGGACGATCCTCGACTCCCTTCTGCTCGTACGAAATCTGGACTAACTGTGTGTGTGAGAGAGAGAAAATAGGATTCATGGAGAGTCTGTGCAGCTCCTTCGAGCAAAGCGTCTGGATTATCTGACTCGGGACTTTTTGAACGGCGTTTCTCGTGTTGTGCCACCGCCGTGTCCAACTGTAGCCTGTTTTTGTTTTTAGGTAAGCAGATCCTGCTCTGATCCGGCTACGTGTATTCACTGTGGTTGCAAATCCTAGCGGTTCACATCGTAGTAAAACGCTGCAGGAGTCGCTGAAGTGTCCCAGGCTGTGCGTAGAGGGATTGTTTTTCCGTCGTTGTGTTTCGTTTTGTTGTGCAATTCGCGTTATAACTTTAAAGCTCGTGTTTATTGACAGTTTTTTGGGAACATGAACAGGAAATGGTGTTTCCTAAAAAAGCGAAGGGAGCCCTGTGGCCTGCTTCAGTGTGCAGCATTATTCTCACAGTGTTGTGGATTCTATAGGCTGTGCCATTATTCAAACAACAGATCTGGGGATTAAAATAGGCTGCATTTGTGACAAGCATCATGCAAAATGTTTACTGAAACAAATTAGTAGAAGTTTAGTTTATGGTGTTTGTCTGAAAGCTTTTCTTTTTAATCTTAGCATCTCTGAGCTGCAGCGTAAAAGCTTACATTTGGCGCACAGCACTTCTGTAAATGTTCCCACACAGTAACTGAACTTTTCCTTGTGTCTGTCTGTTTATTTTTATTTAAATCAAGTCTCCAGCTTTGTTCATGAGAAGCTCCACACTGACATCTGTGTGTTTCGGTCTTCCAGCTGGGGCACGAAACTTCTCTGAGCTCCGGTCATGGCGGACCAAGAGGAGACTTTTGTCCTGCAGAACTCTCCAGGTGGCTCGGATTCAAGGGAATTACAGAGCGATAATAAATCAGAGAAACAGAACGGGACTTCAAGCAAATCCCCATCATCACAGACAACTTACATTCAGCAGGTCAGTGTCCTTCTGCAGGCCTCACTCTCACTGCTGCAGGCTGCAAGCCGCCCAACTCATGGGGTCACGTTCAACGTGTCACATTCAGAAGAAGATAAAAACGGGATTCATGTTTAGGCGGACATGCAGCACTGTGTTGTTTTGGATGTTAAATATACAAGAACGCGTTTTTAAAAATCTGCAAATTGAATGAAGTAATTCTACCAGTTTGAGTCCAAAATGTGTTTATATGCAGATCTAACTTTTATCTTGGGCTGAATGGAACGTGTTTTTATTTATTTATTGTGGCACAAAGTGTAACTGAGTTCAGAATTTTTATTTGAGAAGTGAAGCAAGTTCCAAAAGTTTCTAAGCAGTTTTGTAATTTCTTGTAGTGATCGCATGACTAAATATATGATTATACTTTCACAATATTACTGATAAATTCTGTGGGAGTTCAGTTTAATCGTCAAACATTAGATGTGAACGTATAATACTGTGTTTTAATTGTATTTTAAATGTGCTCAAGGCCCCACGGCTTTAACACCACTGATCAACGACTTACACCCAGATTTGTTTTTTAAACATCACAAGTATTAGTTTGTCTTTATTTCTCAGTATTATTTCTAAATCTATAGCAGCTCAGTGTTTTAAAGTTTTTTCCATGTTTTTCAAAGTTAATATTAAAGTTTGACTTGAAGCTCTGGCGTTTATAAATTCATCTTTGGTCGGATAGTTTTCACAACAAGCTGAACTCAGAAGGCCTTCTGTGGAGCAGAGCGTGACACCTCTGCGTAAAAACGTGCGCTTACGAGCACTAACGTGTTTTGTTTTGAAGGGAATGGAGGGGATTAAAGTCTACCTGCACGAAAGGGAACTATGGATGAAGTTCCACGAGGTGGGGACGGAGATGATCATAACCAAAGCCGGACGGTAAGAGCATTTATACACATCTTTATTATGACTGCAAAGCACCGAGCACAACGAGGGGCTTTATTGATTGTGCGTAAAGCGGTTGGTTTATATGAGTTTTATCGAGGCCAATTTACGAGGTTTAGAAAAAAAAACTGCAGACTGTAGGCCGGATTGGAAGATTTCTTTGCATGGGGATTTGGAAATATACACTGCGAGGAACCACAGAGAAAACACAGAGCATCTGGTGGACGCTTTAGCTCTCTGCAGCGCCGCCACTATACGGCCTAGCCTACATTTTAGTCTGGGTGGCCTTGTTGGGAAATGCAATACCATCGACTAATCAGTCAGACTGAGTAAACGTACAAAAAAAAACGGCCCTCTGGTGTCAAATATTGCTGAATCTTCTCTATATTCTGTTAAATAAACAACTTTTTTTGCAGCATATGTTCTGCAATTTGCAATGTTTTCCCCTCTACCCGCTGGAGGTATGTGTTTAATTATTTCATGCAGACGCTTCCAGTTATCCAACACTTGTGCAGCAACATGTTGTGCAGCGACTGTCACATCCACAGTTGCCCTCAGACTGCATCCAGTCAAAACAGCGCGCACCGGCTGAGTGTGGAGAAAAAGAAAAAAAAATACGCACGACGACCGCCGGTGTCTCCTCACGCTGAATGGCCCCGTGGCTCACATGTGTATTATGAATTATGAATATTTGTAATTTAACATGGCTACGTTTCACCGTACGCTCCGAGGGCAGTTGTTTTTTGTTTTTTTTCTCACAGCTGCAGAAAGTCTCCATTATATATTCCCGTCAGTCGTTTCACTCCTGTTTTTGGCGAGAATTGATATAACACAGCATCCCTCCTCGTCCTCAGCCCTTCCCTCTGACTCGTGAGACTTCTTGGGGCTTGCTCACGTTATGTGTGTGTGTGTGTGTTTTCTGCAGTGTGACAGCTACCAAATATCCAAATGATTTACTAAACGGATCTCTCAGAAAAAAAGAAAAAAAAATCTGGCACACAGTGAAAACCGTTTTATTTGGTCCCTCTCAGACCCCAGCGCCCTGCCCTGAAACTAAGATTTTCCTCTCCAAACCAAATAAAGTCATTCTATATTTTTAATCATCCCACGTGAGCTCACTGTATGCATTATAATTTCGCTTAGTTTCGTGTGCTAATGGGAATCATTTAAAAGTAAACGTCATGACCTTTATTCTCTTCATAAATTAGATTTCAGTCATGGTTTGGTTTATGGAGCGTCTGTGCGCACCAATTGCAGGTTTGAAAAAGGCCAAAGTTGGATGTGAATTTTAAAGATTTCTTCAACAGAAACTCATGAAAACACACCTCCATCTATTTTTCCTTGCGTGTGGGTGTGTGTGTGTATTCCACTTCCCCCCCCTCTCTCACTTTGACAGTAACAGCGCTGTTTGTCCTCTACAGGAGAATGTTCCCCAGCTTCAAAGTGAAGGTCACAGGATTAAACCCCAAAACTAAATATATTCTCCTGATGGATGTTGTTCCTGCGGATGATCATCGATACAAATTCGCCGACAATAAATGGTACGTAAAAAAAACAACACAGACAACTAATCCTGAAGCACTTTGCAGCAGCGCGGAAACGAATACGTCTTTTTTTTTACGCGCATTTTTACGCGCAGACATAAACATGGAGGTCATTGTTTTTTGGGGGGTCGCAGCTTCTCTCTCTCTGGACTTAACCCCAACAGGAAATTTTATATTGTTCTGATGGACGAGAATCGGAAGTGAACATATTATTTCCCTGAGAATTATGAACTGTGTGTTTTCTAACGGTTGCCAAGAAATGCAGTCAACAGGGAGAAATGTTTCTGCGGACTTTTTCGTTGTTGAATGGATGTTGATGACTTTTCCTGTGACTCTATACCAGCCTGCATGTGCACTGATGTGTCTCTCACATCAGGGTATAAAAACGGCTATTTGTTTAGTGTCATGTCGCTCTCCGACCTTGGGCAGGAATACCCTTTTTTCTCCTTTTTTTTGGGTCAATGCCTCGAAATGAGGAGATACTTAAAGAGGATAATCACATGCCGAAACTGCAGATAATGACCTGCCCAAAGCATGTCCTGGAACTAATTCATCCCTCCATCCAACAATGATGGAAAACAATGTGTACCAGTTCTAATGACGATCCAAAACCAGCTTTAAGGTTTATTGCAGGATGTCACCTCATTTCAAGTAAAAGCAGCACTAACGCAGAGTTTTGAAAAGGAGGTAAACACCCATGTGATAGAGGTTTAAGCAGTTTGACGTCTAAGATGTTATTTTTTGCAGTTTAAATCAATTCAAATATCCATCTTGTTTTTCTAAATTGCACCATTGTATCCTACATTGTTTGTTGTGTGTATAAATAACATTTTGCACAAACTCCACCGTCCACTTCTTCCACTATATCAGCGCGTACAGCTGCCGCCGGCCTCTGGGTGTCAGTCCAGGGTGTAACAGTGCGACTGTGTTTGCAGGTCTGTAACCGGGAAGGCAGAACCCGCCATGCCCGGGAGGCTCTACGTTCATCCGGACTCTCCCGCCACCGGGGCGCACTGGATGAGGCAGCTGGTCTCCTTCCAGAAGCTCAAACTGACCAACAACCACCTGGACCCGTTCGGACACGTAGGTGCCTAGGCCTATCCTATATACTCTTTGAACACACGGCTGTGTGTGTCTGTGAATGCTGCACTGAACCCACAGAGAGGTGAATCTGTTCAGGCTTCATGTTTTGCTCAGTGGCTCTTTAGCACAGTTGGACGCAGCTTGGGTCGTTCCGTCTGACTCACCTGTGGATCATTTTATCAAACTGTAAAACACAAAACTGAGACTTGACTGATGACTGTTGAAACCCTGTTGTGCATTTGTATAAAAATAGGAGTCACAGATTAAAATCTAAAATGGGACACTACAAAAAAATATGAATTATAATTATAATTATTATTATTATTGTTATTATTATTATTATTATTATTATTATTACTTAGAACACAGTTTTTAAAAGTACATTTTATTCAAAATCTCTTCAAATTAATTCTTAAGCCTCTTTACATATATACACATTTTAAAAAGGTTAAAACTATTTTTCCTTAATGTTCTATTTTTTAATACATTTATTTTTTAAACAACAAAAACAATAAAAGGAAAGAGAAAAATCCAACTGCCTCCTCCTACTTGCTTGTAAAAACAGTGTTTTCCATTTGGCCTCCCCTAAGACTGGATCTGATTTAATTTAAGACTGAACAAACTTTCAGTCCCTCCTTCAACAGGCCCCACAAACCTCCTGAAGTCACACTTGTGCTGAAAAGTTCTGTTTATATTCTTGTAACATGATTAGAGTAAAGTTTAATGAGTGCTGAATTATTGTACAATTCCAGAAACTATTTTGTTTCTATTTTTTGTTTTGATGTTTTTCTTTTCTAAACATATATTTTTAAAATCTTTCAGTAAAATTTATGTATATTTTTAAAATACTATTTATTAACTTGGTGTGATTTCCTTGAAGTTGCAGAAGCTGCTGCTGCAAAGAGAAAACTATGCAGCAAATAATTTCTATTTTAATTAAATGATTTAATTGACTCCTAAAAATTAAAATAAAATATCATACATTTCTATTTTTACCTTCAGACAAATGCAACTATTTGTATTGACATGCCAGAAAAAACAAAAGAATCAATATGTAAATATACCCTTTTCTTTTTTTTTTTTTTTAGAAACCATTTATCCTGGCACATAACTCTCTATTGAAACACCATTAAATAAATTTTAAAAAAAATTATTTGACGTGACAGAATTTTGGATTAGCTACAAAAACAGCAACAAAAATGTAAAATAAGCATAAAAACCCTTTAGAAAAACAAGAAACTGAAATGAGATTTATAAATAGTTTTGTCCAGGAGAGATGCTTGGATAAAGGAAACTTACATTCAGTCTGAATGCAGCTCTGCACTCTGGTCTTCTGACTTTTGCACTGAACTCAATGAACAGACTGATGTTCTGATGAGTCTCTGTGATGTTGAGGGAGGCGGAAAAAAACCCTCAGTTTTACAACAGAAATTCCTTCAGTTTACTCTGTCATCATTTAGAAGTGGAATATGTAGCATGTTTGTTCTAAAAGTGTCCTCCTGGAACCTCTTTGGTGCTTTTTGGAGCCCGGGTTTATTATAGCACCCCCTAGGTGCATTATGGTTGGAGACCTCCTGGAAGTGAGCTTGCATAAGTAGAGGGGAGCAGTTGGGCACTTTTTAGCAAAAAGGAAAAAGGCAATTGCACCACCACCCTCACCCCCTCTCCTCACCCCTCCTCCCCAGCGAGGGACTGTATGGTACCCATTTCCGAGCTTCAACTCCTCATTATTCTGCGCTCCATATCTGGCCCGGGGCTTTTGTGATTCCTGTCTTACCCAAAACAGAAAAACATAAACATCACTTACTTCATCAACAAGCGGGCCTGTTGGCGGCAGGTTTTCATATAATTTCGAGTCGATGGGCGCGCTGAGGTCTAATTAGATGTCTTGTTGTAGAAACGGAATAGTCACACAATTAGCTTTCCTCACCAACAGGCCCGGCCATCTGTTTTTAGGGAAAATTGTTCAATTGCATGAAAAACAGAGACAGAATTTGAGTCAGGATTCTTGAATGCGTCCAGATAATGTTTACTAGAGGTTCAGATCTGTTGTTAGGTGTCAGGAAATGTAATGTTTTCTGCAAATATGTTGTTTAGAAGAAGAAATCTAACTTTTATGACATAGTCTGCTCTCATGTTGATCAATACATTGATTTCATATTAGTTCAATAGCAGCTGAACAGTAGCTATATGTTATTCTACAACCACTTCTCCAGTTTGACAGTGAAGGTCTTGAGCTTTTTCACAGTTACCCAAACAAAAATGCACATTTCTCCACTACCTTATCCACATGGCACCTATAGGGATTGTTGCCTTGCCAAAGCCCAGCTGGCGAACTGAAACCGGAGCTCGGTCGGAATGTG
Source organism: Stegastes partitus (assembly GCF_000690725.1). Classification (NCBI taxonomy): domain Eukaryota; kingdom Metazoa; phylum Chordata; class Actinopteri; family Pomacentridae; genus Stegastes; species Stegastes partitus. The sequence continues at coordinate 23,781 of NW_007578816.1, read as the reverse complement.
AGCAGCATTGTAAAGTTTTTTTGGGTTAAAGTGCGTTTTTGATTGGTTGCAGTGGTTCCTGGCTCACCCTCTTTCGTGCTCGGAGACAGCACCAGGGGATTCATAAATGAAACGCTGGTGGCTGGCCAGAAAATATACTCCATCAGCTTGTTGGTCCAGCTGTTTGAAATAACATGTAGAAGATTTATAATTACTAGCAGCGAGACATGAGACCAAAACATATTGCTGATGTAGATTAGACCAGTTCGGGACGGGCCTGAAGCAGAGGTAGACGTCTGCTAAATTAGGTCCACGTCAGCGGACCGAGCAGGGCCCAGCTCACCGCCGGCTCAGGAGGCCGACAGGAAACGGGGACAGCTTCAGCTTCATGGTGCCTCAGTGTTTGTACACAGTTAACTGTGTGGCTTCATCAGGCCACAGCACAACACTGCATCAAAAAACTAACTTGCTCTGACAATTTGTTTTTTAAAGGGACGTTATCAGAGCTATGAATAAGATCCTGTTCATTTGCAGTTGTTCTCTTATTTAGGAGAGATTTAAAAGTAGGAAAAAGTGACTTTACAGGAGAAACAGAATATTTTATTATGATGGGCTACATACAGAAAATGAACCACACTCTGCTTTTTTTTACTGTTTTTCATCCTGATCATATGATAATCTTAAGGTCAAGCTTGATTTCACTAAAAGCTGCATTGCAGGTTATCAAAGTGTCGTTTTTTAATGTGTTTCCAATCTGATTTTAAGACGAGAATGGTTTAATTTACTTTTACAAACATACATTTATCCATAATAATGAGCTACACAAGATAACTATTCACTTGTTTGAGCTTTTTACATTTTGTTCCACTTTATACAATTAGCTTTTACTCACATAAGCAGCTTACACGTGTTAAACCCCTTAAATCATCAATGAAACTACCCAGCAGCTAAAAAAAGCTGTTGAAACTGGCTTCACCTCAGCCATCTGCAGCATCAGGCATAGCTTACTTAATACATCAGTGATAATAATCCATTAGTTTAGTTTTTACTTAATATAAAAATCCACCTCAGCAGCATTGTGTTGGAACATTTTCTGTGAATACTTTTCCTGCAGTAGAACTTTAAATCCAGCACTACCTATATCAGTATAATGTAGTACTGCATTGTTTAGTAATTACAGCCCAGAATAAATACTAAAAGTACAACATGACAGAAGTACTTTGGTTTCATTGTTATAGGATTAGATATCCAAATTGGTGTTAATACATAAATACAGCAAGTTTTTGTCTCAGGTTTTATACCAAGCTGTAGTTTTTTTTTTTTTGTTGCTTTGATCTCCTTCTCAACTCCCAGAATATTCCTCAGTGTTATTCATCTCCCTCCTCCAGTTTGCTCCTGCACTCTTCTCCCAGTCTTCCCACACATGTTTCGGCCGGGAGGGTGGAGTGTGAGGATCGCACTGTTTATATTTGACTGGCAGTGTGCGATGAGCAATAGATGGTGGTGTACAAAGCCTGCTAATCCCGAGGCTCGGGGAAACTCTCTGATGTGGTGGAACTTGAAAGCAAAGGGCAGCGGCGCAAGACCCAAAGTGATCCCTCACTATCATTAAATACTATCATCCAGAGGGGCTGGAGGAGGAGGAGGAGGAGGAGGGGGGAGAACAGAGATACAGGGAACCAGGCAGGGCAGCGACTGGGCCACGGAGACGAGGCGTGTGCTGGGGTCCCAGTGGGTGGTCTGCAGCTATACACCCCTACCACAACAACCCCCCTACTAGCACACACACTGGACTTTGGGAACCCACAGTTAGTGGACCGTGCTATTTTCCAGGGTGAAATGTACATTTAGATGCATGCTGCACCTTCTAATATGTCTCGGAGGCAGGACGTTTTTAGCTTCTAAAACCCACGCAGCGTGTCGGGTGACATGTCTGCACTGATGGATGTGTTGTTGTTGTTGTTGTGGTTTGTGCCGACCTTTGGATTTATCTCTGCAGACCAACAAATAAGCCAGTAATGAAAGCATGCATGCATGAGAAAATGTTTTGTTTAACCTACTTTTTCCTCTGCACTGTGTTCACAAAGTTTTTGAGAAGCTCTCTCACAGACAATCCAAAGACAAATAAAATGGCTTCTTAGTGAATATGTCGATTTTTTTTAAATGCATGCTGATGCAACTTTGCAATAGAGGAAAGAAATCGTGCAAATCTGAAAATGACGACTTTTATTGGGGGAAAAAAACAAAGTGATATTCATTAAATCCTGATTGACACTTTCTGCAAGGGCTTAATAACTTCTAAAAAAAAAATCCTTTGCATCTGTATTGTAGGCAGCTTAAACACATCTATACCCGTGTAGTTCCCATTACAAAAACCTACTGCAGCATGAAATGAGATCAGCTTCAACTGGGAATTAATAATAAATGACTCTTGTATTAACTACGGAGGCCTCTATGGTTCACTCGGCTCTGAGAAAAGACTTGTGTCTGTGTAATGCTGCAGGATGCCCCCACAGGTACTGGAGGTGAGGGCAGCCCCTTGTCTGTTCTCATGCTGCCAGTGAAAGGCAGGTACAAAAACAATGCTTGAGATAACAGATAGCAGGAATGCCTCTGGGACAAGAAAGGTGGGGGTAGGAAGGTGCAAAAAGAAGGGAGGAGGGCAAAATAAAAAAAGGAAAAAAGCCCTATTTTTTGTTTTGTTTTTTGTCTTTAAATGTAAATGATGAAAATAAAGAGGCCTGAGATTTGTTCAAGGCTGATGCTCATGACTCCATGATCCGTCAAAACAATTAGACTTAAGATCCACGGATGAGAGGGCCTCAAAAGAGAGGTTCAAGGCTCAAGTTCATCTGTGTGGACTGCGTCCTGCTGTCGCCATGCGAGCCACTGCTAGTAGTCATCACTTAGCACAAAGTGGGTTAGTCGGGTTAGAGAGAGGACATCACTGCATCTTTCTCTGTGTGACTGTTGCCATGGGAACTCTACTGTAATAACTGTAGCAGTAAAATAATCCTCTGCTCAGAAACAATAAGAATTTTACATTAAAAAAATAAAAAAAAGTTTTAACTAGTCAGATGTTCATTTCATTTAAGCGAGAATATGAGTAGGCCCTCAATAAAAAACAAAATAAGAATGCACATGGCCCTGTTTTATTTAAAATATTTATAAAAGCAATAAAACTTTCATTACATTTTGCAGTGCAGTAAAAGTTTTACCTTTGGTCAAACAAGTAATTTGTCTCAAAAAAAAAGTAGAGCTCAGCTTAATTTGATCTTTTGAGGTTCTGTGAGACTAATAGATTATATAAACTGAACCCAAGCAACTGCCAAGTCCCTTTGCCTCCAGTGCCTGAATTAGTTTAAAAAATGCCTGTAAAGTTTCTTACTGTTTTTTTTTTTTTTTTTTTGCATTTCCTTATATCTTCCTAAATCATGTCTTATACCATTTTTAAAAAAAAAAGAAATATTTTGCAAAATGGTGACAACTCATAACCTATTGTAGCAGCAGGATGAGCTGCACATGCGCAATAATTCCCAAAGCGACCAAAAAGAAAGCATCAAACACATAGTAATGGTGTTTTGTGTTCAAAAGGAATTTCTGGGAAAATTTTAATTGTTTTGGAGTTTTATTCCGAAATTGTTCCAAACTTCTCCAAAACTCTGTTGAAGCAACTTCACCTTTAGGATGTGGTATTAGTTCCATGTGTGTGTGTGTGTGTGTGTGTGTGTTGTGTTTTGGTGTAATATCATGTGTCTGTAAGGTATTTAAAGCCCCTCGTTCTTTTGTTCTAGATCATCTTAAATTCGATGCACAAGTACCAACCGAGGATCCACATAGTGAAGGCGGATGAAAACAATGGCTTCGGCTCCAAGAACACGGCCTTCTGCACTCACGTCTTCCCGGAGACGTCCTTCATTGCGGTTACTTCCTATCAGAACCATAAGGTAAATCCTTGGGCCACTTTTGGATTTTGTTTGGGTTTTTTCTTTTATTGCCGTTTGTGACACAGTAAATAGGCAAGTTGAAAATTCACGGCGCATTTTATGAGGTGGTTTAATTTTTACGGTGTTTCAAACAAGTGGAAACTTTTCAGAAGTAGAACCGTATAGACTGATGCGCTTTTAAATTTGTGCCAGTGTAGCTGCAGAATCATGGAAAGGTATATGTTCTGTTTTTATTATTATGATTCTAAAGGAGGGTGTAATTTCACACTTGAAAAGCTGCAACTGGAATTCTGTCAGTTTTGTGTGCAGCTCCTGGCGGCCGAGTGAGATTGAAGGGGAGAAAATGAAAGGCGCGCTGTTCTCTGAGCTTCGAGTAAAGTCTTGTCACTGTCAGCTGAAAATCGCTGATATCAAGTTGAGCCACTGACAGACGAGGGAAAAGCTTCAGATAGCCTCCCCGACTAGACGACGTCTGACCTCAAGCGACTTTTTTCCCGAGTTGCAGACTCACAGCGCTTTGTAGAGTGAGACGAGCTGCAGATAAACCGGATAAACCTTCGGCATGACTCTCCTAGTGCCTCAGTAACCTACTTTAAAAAAGAAAAAAGAAAAAGAAAGACACATAATAATAATAATAATAATAATAATAATAATAATAATAATAATATTTTATGAACAAATAATTATGTAACCAAACTTGATTTTGCGAAACTTTGCCAAATATTTAAATGAAATGTGTGCTTTATTTTCAGCTACTTTCTATGTTCAATTCCATTTTTATTTACAACATTAACTGTTTTATCTCTTTAACAATTCAGCACATATTATTTAGACAACATTATTTATATTTGCTTTAATTATGAAAATGTGTCTGTGCGTAATTACGCACCGCGCGTTTGGAAAACTACAAGTTACAAAGCGTTCTGCATTGGTTTCGAGGATTTAATTCAGTTTACCAACAAGAGTTTGTTTTTGTTTTTTTGTTTTTTTAAATGCACGATGTCTTTTACATAATTAAATCTGTAATCGTTTCACTTTATTGGGTGAGTGTTTTGTTCCAATTTCTTGTCGTCCATTTAAGACGCAGCTTTAGTGTTCGTTAATGAATGGTAAATTAAAAGTCTTACGGTGCCATTGCTAATTTCGGTGTTGAAAAAAAACGTCTATGTTTTATAACATACTAACAATGTAGAAAATTGCAGGCTTACAAAATTAAATAAAGTTAAACGAATTTCTCGAGGCCGTACAGCCTCTCAGTTGTTTATAACTTCTGCTGGATTTGAGTGTTAAGACTTGGAGAAAGAAGCAGGAATTAAACAGAGTATTTACTCAGTTGAAATTTCTGGGAATGAGGAGGGGAGAAAAAAAAAACTTGGGAATACACATATCTGTAAACAGCGTCTGTTTAACATCATTTACCCATGTAGGCCTATATGTTTTTAGTTTGGGGAATATGGGAGAAAAGGGGCGAAAGCTCATAATGTCCCCGCAGCCAATCCGAAGTCTCCGCGCTTCTGGGAACAGGAAGCACAAATGACCAACATTCTGTAGAAACCATTCATTATTTTCAAACATGTTACTGGGGGCTGAGATCGTAACCTCGGGCTAATTATTGGGGCTTTCCAGACCTGCAGAAAAACAAGCATTTCTGATTTCCAGGCGCTTTTACCACAACTGTCTAATCAAACAGTCTAACATCTGCCAAAGCAATATGTGCTGCAGGCATGTGTCCAATTCACCTGTTAGACTCTCAGCTAATGAAAATGCTCCAAGTCTCTGGTTTCTAGTCTTTCCTGTCATGGCTTGCAATTAAAACATTTTTTCCTAACTGTTTTCTGAATGTTTTCTTAAGAATTTTTTGGAAAGATGAATGCAGGCCAGTGACTCTATAGTTTAAGTTATATTTAATAAGCCTTATTTTAAGTCCCTTTTTTTTTTTTTTTTTTCTAAAAACACCCCAAAGCATCTGGAAATATGTTTATGTAGGCCTTAGTTATTTTAATGAGCATAGTTTGGACACACAGCCTAGTAAAGCGATAGCCTTTGAAGTTTAGAATAAATTTTGTTGCCCCATATTTCTATTCTCTGCTCTCATTATTCTCATCCTCATAGACCAATCAAGAACTTGCACGTATTTTGAAAGAAAGAAAAAAAAATCTCTCTCAACCTGAACTCAGATTTGCACTTTGGAGGTGGTAATTATTCGTCTAGCTGTATTCCTGGAACACCTGCAGAGGGTAAAACGGGTGCGATAGACTCTGAACCCAAACTTTTAAAAAATGATGAAACAATATATAAATGATCTGCCAGGCGGCGTGTATTAACAAGAAGCGAGCAAAGTGTCACATGAGAGATTTTACAAGGTTTGGTGAAAGTGTCAGCCAGCGTGCAGACAAACCTCCAGTCTTGTCAGAAAGCTGGAAGCACACAAGAGCTGCCAACTAATTACCTGCCAGAAACCGCTGCTCATGAGAGGGATATCCCTGGATTGTGTTTAACCTCTTTGGGATTAACTTACTGTTTTGGGGTGGGTTCTCAAAAGGAAAAACCCTGCACATTGCTTTGTTTTGTATCGACAAAGACAAAAAAACATGAAGTCATAAGTCAGTGCATTATCGTCTGTCACGCGCGCGCCAACTATCTGCTCAGCTAGACATCATCTAATGTAACATTATAAATTGCACAATGAAAAATATGACTTATTGAGACGTGCTTTTATTGAACTGTTGAACTTAAACTCTCCGAAAACATCTTAAGTTTCTGGAAATATGATCTGCGATTTCACTCTCTTGTGCAAGCAGTTAGACATGTCCGAAAAAATTTAAACCCTCGGCCCTGCAAGAAGATGTAATATTGTCATCGTGAGGCTCAGTTTGAAGAAAACTGTCTGAGAGTCGAGCATGTATTAAAATGTTGCATTTAAATAGCTGCTAACTGTAGATGAAATCCTGATGAATGTGTTGATTTGTTGTAAAGAAACAGTATGAACCAGCACAACAAATGTTTTTATGTTACTAAAACCAACATGTTTGCTTTTCAGATAACTCAACTTAAAATCGAGAACAACCCATTTGCAAAAGGTTTCCGTGGAAGTGACGATATGGAACTGCACCGGATGTCCAGAATGCAAAGGTAGCTGCAGAAAAAAATGTCTGAAATAATGATGTTTTGTTCATTTTGTGGCACGTTATTCACAACCTATGTCTTGAATCGATCTGATATACATGGAAACACTGACACACACTGAATGATGTCAAATGAGTAGATAAATGTTACCTCAATTAGGCAGGGATTACTGACATCCTGGTCACACTGTCACTTAACAAGCTCCACTTTAATCCTTCAATCGGCCAGTCATGAGTGTTATTTTCAGTGAGTGTTATTTTCAGTGATGTAAGTGTAGTTCTTGATCGCCGGCCAGTTTTCATGCTGAAGACTTTTATGGCTGATCTGGCAGAACCTCTGAAACATGACTGTAACATCTCTCTTCCACAGAGCTTTTTTTTTTCTACCAGGATGTTCCAAATGCTTATGCATCTACTGCATATGTGTGTGTGTGTGTGTGTGTGCGTGTGTGTGCGTGCATTCTGTGTTGAACTGGTGGTATCGCTTGGTCAGGCAGCCAAGGCAGTACACGACCACATTGCTCTCCCTCTCCTTCTATTATTCAGTCCAGATGAGGGATTGAGCATGAGTCCATACTGCGTGGAAAACACTTTTTCAAAGGAGAAAATCTGGTTTTGAAACACCCACCGCCGCCCCCCGCCCCCCTTGCTTTGGGCAGCCACTACAGACACTGTGTGTATTCAAATGAAGAAATCCCAAATCAGACAAAACTGGGAAAGCTGTTGGGCTTTTTCCACAAGGTGTTAAAATCCTGCATCCTTCCCGTAACCCTCATTCTGAGCCGCAGAATGGAGTCCTTTGTGATCAAGCATTTTGGATTTAATGGCATGATTTATGCTGCAGCAAAAGTCTCTGAACACTCAATAGATTTCTGTACTTTCAAGTAGTTTTTTTTTTTTTAGAAAATATTGCGCGCTTGATTGTAGCAGACACACATTAAGTTGCTTTAAGTAGGTGCGTGCCACAAGATAATACGACATTTTGAGTGAAATGCATTTCAGCTATCAAAACTTGCAAATGTATAGAACTTGGTGAGAGTCCAAACCACGCCATCAATCTCGCATGCCTTTGTCCGATCCTGCCGAGTGCAGTAAGCAAACGCACGTCTGCTCTTGGTTACAACCTTTGAGGGGAGAGCTTATTGCAAAACCAGGTCACTTTTTCAACTGTAGCTATCCCTGAAATCGAAGAACCCAAAGTAGCAAAATGATGTATTGATGGATCCTGTGGATTAATAGGGGTGAAATACATGCTGCTATTTTCAACAGGAGGGTTTTCCCCCGGAGGAGAGTTTCTCTGTGTGTCCTAAGTGGGAGTGAATCACTGCTGACTGTCTTTGAGAACAGATACAGAATTGCACTATTGTAATAGATGTCTTTTGTTGATAGCAATGTCTAGTCTATACTGTGATATTTTAGGGGGTTACTTGCAGATAATTGCTAACAAGTTTGTCTGTGTGTGTGCACATAGTACCAAGGAGTATCCAGTAGTGCCTCGCAGTACAGTGCGACAGAGGGTCGGCTCCAGCCAGAGTCCGTTCAGCGGGGAGGTCCAGGGCATGGCCACGCCGAGCACCCTGAGCTCCCAGTACTCCCAGTGTGAGAACGGCGTCACGAGCACCTCGCAGGACATGCTGCCCCAGTCGGGCTCCTACCCGCTGCCACACGAGCACGGCCAAGAGTACCACTGCATCAAGAGGAAAGGTGGGAGACTGTGCAGTGAGCTGTAAAAGGAGGCAATCACACAGTGTTGCCATGCAGCAGATTTTTAATGTATGAGAGATTCTGATACCTCAAGGAGATGATAGGTTGAGTCTTATAGCAGTTACTGTCCAAATTAATTAATGTTAAATACTTTTGCAACCTGGTGCAATTAAGTTGAGTTAAATTGTGCTGTGATTTAAAATGTTATAATTAACTCATTTATATACACACTGATGTATATAGCTACAGTTTATTTTCAGTATAGATTATGGACAGTTACATAATTTCAGATTGTGAAAAAATATGTATTAAAAGGTGTTCGATTTCACAAACAGTAAATGTGTCTATATATTAATAAAGCATATGATTTGTTCTGTACAAGACAAATAGAAAAACAACTATGTGACACTAAAATAGCAAATTCATGGTATATATATAAATGGCATCTGCATAAACGGAAGGAATAACACAATATTGAATTTCTATTATATTTTTTGTTTACCACCTGAAATCAATTAAAATTTCCATTCATATAATACTAATAATGTATTTGCTGTAACAAAAAAAACACAGACTGTAACCTTCTTAACTTATCAACAATGTTTATTCTAGTACTTAGTATCCACAGCATGTGTTTGTCTTGTACTTTACACCACTTCCAGATAACACTTGAGTAACACACCTCTGATTCTACCTGCAGTGGAGGACGACTGTCACTCCAGTGAGCACAGCTATAAGAAGGCCTATCTGGAGAGCTCATCCAGCGAGGAGGACCATTACTACCGCCCTGTTGGCTACGCCCAGAGCCTGAGCCTCGCCGGCGGGCCCTACCGCAGTGAATCCAGCCAGCGGCAGGCCTGCATGTACGCCAGCGCTTCCCAAGGCACCGAGCCCGTTCCCAGTTTGGAGGACATCAGCTGCAACACTTGGGCCAGCGTCTCGCCCTATGGAAGTTGTTCCGTCACCACCATGCAGCCAATGGAGCGACTGCCCTACCAGCACTTCTCTGCTCATTTCACCTCAGGGTCTCTGGTGTCCAGACTGGGAGGAGTGGGGGGCCACGCCTCTCCGCAGCTGGGCGACGGCCACCACGCGGCTATGTACCAGAGCTCCATGGCCCACCAGACTCTGGGCCGCCAGTGCAGCCCCGGGGCTGGGATCCAGTCGCCAACAGCCGGCCTGCAGGGAAACGAGTACCTCTATACGCACGGCATACCACGTACACTATCACCACACCAGTACCACTCTGTACATAGTGTTAGCATCATGCCGGAGTGGAGCGAGAACAGCTAAAAGAGCTCCACACTCAACAAATACAAATATTAAAAGGAAAGAAGAAAAAAACAGGACCAAAATAAGGCACAGTTTAGATGAATTTATATTTATATTTTTTGAAGATGTGTTGCTGTTCATCTTAATGAAAGCAGTGGATACTCGTAGGATGGTGTGGACTAGGACAGGAGGCATCTTATCACTTAACTCGATGTGACAGCATCTGCACTTATAAGCAAATAACATAAACACGAATAAAGAGGAGCTGGACCAGAACGTACACAGAGACTGCCAAGTGCAGACAACACTGACACTGAACAGAAGAACCGAAATGCTTCAGATGCTTTGGCCGGCAGTCGACTGTGTTCTCGTGCAGTGGTGTTTTGCTTTTTTTGGGATGTCAGTGTTTCAAGTGAGACCAGTAAATATATTTTCAGCTTTTTCTAACAAGTACAAAGCTCCTGTTTTGTCTTCATGTCCCGAATTCGTGGAAAGAAAAGAAAAAAGAAAAAAGAAAAAAAGAAAAAGGAAAAAAAAAAGGACATTTGTCTTCTGTCACATTAGCCCAAGTTCTCATTTTCTTTTAAGCTTTTGTAGTTAACGAGTTATTTTGTAAAATTGCTTTTAAATTTGAATAAGCTGATGTTAGCTTTTGTTGTGGCTCTTTAGTGAATTTGCTTGCTCTTAAAACTGTCAGAGGGGTGATTTGGTTTTACTATCGCATGAGTACATTCATATGCGCACATCAAAAATTTGAATATTAATCCTGTTATGAGAAGCATTGACAGTAATAATCAGTTAAATTTGATCTCTTTCAGCGAGTAAAGGGACGACAGTGTTGCAGTCAAGCATGGAGGAGCGATGTCAAGACCTTAAAGACTAACAATAAGAGGACTTTTTTTTTGTTTTGTTTTTTAAACCTGAAGCACATTTACCTTGGTGGTGATCCAAGATTTAAACAGTTACCATTAAGTTTGTTGGGAGCATTTAACTCCGGTGCAGCCAAGTCAAGCTGTGATAACATGACTCATACCCAGAAAGCCCAATAAAACATTACTCTCCTGTGGTATAACACTCACACTGAAATCTGACCTGCCACATCCAGGTCTCCTACCTGCCTTCAGGTACATAATAGAATAAATAAGTTAGTATTAACAAAATATTGTCTTCTAGTACGCTGCGGCAGTGAAGTTAAAAAAAATATATCAACACTGATTAAAGAGAACCAAATCTGACCCTAATCAGTATTTCTATATTAGCAGTGAATAGTAAATATATGTGGAAACTAGAGGCATCACCAAATATATGTAAATGTTTCCGTATTAGCTCGTCGTACTGGGTTGCTAACACACTGATGATGGGTGATAATAAGTGGGGCAGGCAGGCTGTGAGTTTATCACCTTGTTGTGGTGTTGCCGTGTGGCCAAAAACTCATGAGTGCAGCTTTAAACGTTGTAATTGTTCAGTCTCGGCTGTATAAAGATCTGCTGTCGGAGATGGAGACGCAGTTACAAGTAAAGAAGCCCTTAAATTCAGATCAGAGAGGCAATTTTGGGGGGTAATCCTTGTCTTAAAATAAAATAAATAGCACAGTTAAAGCATTACTGAGGATCTAAAACACACGGAGCCTTAACAAGTTGCCACTGTTTCTATTTTCAGTAGTTGGTAGGACTGTTGTTGGTTATAATCCATATTACAGGCAATCTGCCATCAATGAAGTATGTGCAGAACTGCATGAAAGCAGGTTTTTTTTTTTTTTATTTGGTATAGCCCTTGATCTTGGTGTTCTAGTCACACATAAGCTTAATTACACTTACAATACTGTAAAAGGAGAACTAATTCCATAGTTTGCAGCACATGTTGTCATTTAAAGAATTTCAGGACAGAATTTTTTTTAAATTGCCGTCATGTGCTTTTCACCCATCTGCTGCCTCACGTTCAAAAATAATTGTCCCTCAGCACTTTGTCATGTGGCCAAAACCTTGCCGTAGTCATTGCATACACGTCACTTTTAACAGCTGGAAACAATAGTTGCATATTATAATCCAGATACTATTTATTTGGATTTTAGTAACCTATTCCTCACATACTTGAAAATACAGTACGCAGACATGCGGGTCGTCATTTGCAGGGGGCATTGCTGTGCCTTTGAATCATTCACATCGGACTTATTTTGATATGTAGAGATTAACTGGCAGTATTTCATGTGACATCCAATAGCACAACAGCATTCGTCATGCATCTGAAACACCATTAGTAGTTTTACCCTTTCTGACATAAAAGCCCAGCAACATTTTGAGGGATGACTCTCATCTTTGTGTCAGTTCTGATTGTTTGTTTGATGCAGTTTCATGTCGTAACCGGTGAATGTGTGTGCTTTCAAATGTTTTGTATTAATCCTCGAAATGGCACTTCTCTGACAATCAGACATGTAAAGTAGCAGGTGGACACCACGTAGAATGTAAATTTGAAAACAAAAATTTCACTTGGTACACATTATGAAGTCGGTTTCACAAATCGGGTGTTTTGTTTAGGGACATGTGGACAAAGGCTAACTTTTTAAATGCTTGTAGTCGATAGAATGTTGTTGTCAATAGTATTTATTTTTCAACTATGTAAATCAGCTTGCTTCTGCATGTGTCAAAGATAGATGGTCCAGTTTCTTCTTGTTTTTTTGTTTTTTATAGCCTGCTTTTTATGATTGTATAGGATTTTCTAATCATACTTATTTAGAAAACAGGAGATTACTATACAGCTGTCGAAAAGATAAAATAAGATTTAAAAAAAAAACATGAAAACGTGGATGACTTTGTAAATAAACATGTACATAACAGAATACCTGCAATAAATTTTAAAAATTAAAGCATCTTTCTGGGTTGTGATACTGTTTTTTCAGCTATTTTTCTCAAATATTTATTAAATTCTGGTTTGTTTTTTTAATATTTCCATTATGTTATGAATAAAACTGTCTAACATTGTTTCAATAAAATCAAAAACTAGCAAATGATGAGTTAAAAAAGATTTATAAGATCAGCTGATACATAGGCTACATTAACTGTTTAAACTATGATTTGTGAACTTAATGTAGGGATTTTCACTTTTTAGCTCTAAATTATATTATTTTAAGGTAAGTCAGGGTACGTGCTCTTTTCCTGCACATATGAACACATTGGGTGCTTATTTTAGAGTTTTGTTGAGAAGAGCCAATGCTGGAAACATAAATGTCTGTGCAAACCTCCACATGGGAGGGTGTAGCCGAAGGTCGCAGAGGCAGCTCATGTATACAGTGTCTACATTTCGGTGGTGCAAGATGTGGAGCTAAGTGTCAAGCAGGCTGATTGATTGATCCAGAGATCTGGGCTTCGGACCAGAAAAGAAAAAGTCACCATCAGGGCGCTAGCATGCTCACAATGTCAATGCACAAATGTAGATCTTAGGGTCTTAGTGTGCCGTGGTGGCCATATTCCTGTGAAGAACCCAACAAGCTTCTTGTTTTAATTTTGGTTATTTTTGTGGTTGGTGGGACAAATTCTTGTTTGGTTTGCTTATTATGTCTTTGATGGCTTGATGTAGCTGAACTTTTACTGGGGAAACGTTCTCGCTACGTGATTAAGAAATCACACGTGGACGTCTTTTTGCTTCGTTGCTTAGTAGGTGTTCTGACATGTGCATACACGACTGAGTGTGGGGGAAGCTGCTGGCTAGTAAACGGATTAGGTTTATTTCAGTCCACGTCCATTTTCAGGCTTCATGCCACGACCCGTCCTTTGAACCAAACCGCCATCTTTCTGCCACTGATTGGAGGAATGTAAAGTTCAGCCGAGTAAATTACGGGTATGCCTGAATCACGTTTCATAGCAATGTTTCCAATAGTTGTTGGTAAAATCTTTTGCTTAAAGTCACAATTGTAAACCTCACAGCGACGACGGAAATGTTACTCAACTTCCATCCATCCATTATCTATACATCGCTTAATCCTCACTAGGGTCATGGGGCACTGGAGTCTATCCCAGCTGACTTAGGGTGAAGGCAGGGGACACCCTGGACAGGTCACCAGTCTATCACAGGGCTACACTTAGAGACAGACAACCAAGCACACTCTCATTCACACCTACGGACAATTTAGAATCACCAATTAACCTCAACATGTTTTTGGACTGTGTGGGAGGAAGCCGGAGAACCCGGAGAGAACCCACGCTGCACGGGGAGAACATACAAACTCCACACAGAAAGATTCCGGTGCCCCCACCAGGACGCGAACCTTCTTGCTGCGAGGCAACAGTGCTAACCAACTGCGCCACCCTGCAGCCCTGTTACTCAACTTATTAGAGTGAATTGTGCAAGAACCATGAGTGTCTGCACCAAATATCCAACAACTGTATAGGACCTGCTGGAGGTGCTGGCAGATCAACAAAGACCAAATTTCTGGAAATTCATTTAATAGTTGTCTCGGCATTTTGTAAACACCAAAACTGTTAACCTCAAGGTGGCACTATGACAAAATCTGAGGGAATTCAACCTCTGGGACCATGAATGTCTATCCCTTATTTGTTCAGATTTTTAAATCCTTACTGCGGTTGTTGACTGAAAGACCCACATTACTGTCCATAGTGCCACATTTTTAAACTAACGAGCCAATCGGAACCAGTGAGCACAAAGTAAAACCACTAAGCGCAACAAAGGCAAGTTTTTATTATGTGTTTGTGCTATTATAACAGCATGTGACCCACAAACATAATCACTGTACACAAATTCAGAACAGACATTCCATTTAACATCAGCGTGTCTACGTTTTATACCAAAGGTCACGACCCTAATTGAGGAAAACAGACTTTTTTTGGGGGGGAGAGAAGAGAAACCTTTTCAGATAAATCACAGGTGAAAGCCAGCTGAAGTGACAATTCACACAAAAGAATGGTTGATTATTTTTGGCTGATTAGACGGTGACTTAGGACTGAGCCCAGAATGAACTTGATTGTTTGTCTTGCATTCGCTGGTGTCTCACGGGTACACAAAGTGTGTCCTAACGGGGGTGTGGGGGCTTTAATTTTTTGGTTTCTTTTATTTTATTTTGGGACTTCATTTTCATTTTCACTCGCTGGTTGGTTAAGTTTAGGCATCAAAACTACTTTGTTAGGTTTGAGGAGAGGGTCATGGTTTGGAGTCAACAAGAGGTCCTGATAAAGCTACTAAATTTGACGGAAGTTGGGTATGAAACCAGACTCGATCTCAGGTTCTATCACTGTTCTTCTGTGGTAGATGATCAAAGTTTTGTTTGTTTCGTCTTCTGTTTTTAGATCTTTTAGTGGTTTTGTTTCCAGCTTCTTTTCCTCTGTTGTCATGTGTATCACAGTCTGCACTATAATCTTCAGACTAAACTATCCAGCCTAATATAATACCTCCTAATATTTTTTTTCCAATATTTTAAAAGTTTGCTTAAAATGAACCTGATAGTTATATGGAAATAAGTCTACTGACTTGTTAGGGTGTGAAATTCCCCCTTTATCATTTTTTACTAGCGAATTTGATAACCTAATTATTTTCAGTCTAGCTCCATCCACCTTTAGCCTGTGGGAGCTGGTGCAGAGCCTTTAATCTTAACGATCTGTATCTGTGGATAACATTTGCCTGTGACACAGACACTGCAGGACATTAGTAAACATCAATTAAATGTATCTGCTGGCAACATTGGATTACACTTTATTGTTTCCACCATTCTTTAATCCATCAAATAATCCAAGGGATTAAATGTCTACAGTCTGGACAACCTTTTTATCTTGTGCTTCTCCAGAGCTACGACCCCCCAATAAATCTTCTGCACAGCAGGTGTGTGTCTTAATCCTACTGTTGAAGTAATTTACAGTAAATCATACTGTGCTCCAGCAGGGCCGAGTTAAAGCCTTAAATCATTGCATTTCTGGAGTCATCCCAAGTGGAGATGCCACCACTTCTGACCGTTGATAGTAAACACTGTGATGTTGTCACTGGTTATGGTGTGGCCATTTGAGGTGGAAATATTAATCAATTTCTTCAATCAAACATTTTCATTGATTTCAACGAAATGTTTTCACTAAATATTTAATTCTACACCGTCAGCCATACCCCCACTTTTCTTTTGTCTTACAAAAAGCAATTTGCGACCGAAATGGGAATTTATCTTTTAATGCTGGTGCTGCTGGTTTTTGCTTCCAAAGAAACCACAACAAGGAATTGTGGTAAATCAGTTTATAGAGCTCATATGCTTTCTAAGAACAAAGTCACATTTCCTTTGGCATGTCAAGAGGTCCAGAAATGTTGTTTAGGGAATGTCCAAGTTTTTTCTTTTAATTGTTGTTTTTTTATGCACAGTTTGTCTGATTTCATTCTGCTGTCCTTTTCTCTCTCCTCTTTATCCATAGATCAGCTGGTCAAGGTAGATGGTGGCCCTCACTGAGCCTGGTTCTATTCAAGTTTCTTCCTGTTAAAAAGGACGATTTGCTTCCTACTGTTGTCAAGTGCTGACTCAAAGGAATCAAAGGTAATCTGTGCATTTATTGGGTTTCTCTCTGTAATTTTGTAAGCGGTCTAAGCTCTCTAACTTTACACAGTAAGGTTACACAGTAAGGTTACTGTGTAAAATGCCTAAAAATTGCATTCATGTTGAATTGGCACTAGATCAGTAAAACTAAGTTCAGTGTAACTGAATTAAAGCAATTAAATGACTAACTAACACAAACCAACAATCAGGAGTGAAAGTCTGCAATATCAACAATAACAGCTGTGAATGGAAGTCGTGTGGTGGAGCTGTAGAATGTGCAAACACTAAAGGGTGATGCAGTAAGGATAGAAGATAGGCCACAGTGAACAAATCAAGCAGAAACCTCCAGGGCTGAAAAATGAAGCCAACACAGAAAAGCCAAAATCTGCAGTTCCACAGATGGCCACTTGAAGCTGGATATAAAAGTGAGTCAACTCCCTTGACCCCCTTGTTAAAATGTCCAAATTTAAAAGCACAAATAAACATGTTTACAGCCTGGTACTAAAAACAGTTTTGGGCTCTGTATGTCATTTCCATCTTCATGACTACTGTACACCAGAGTGAGTTTTTACAGAACTTAAACTTTTAATTGTATTAAGGCCTAAAATTCTGGCTACTTAAGGGCGTGGACACTTGTATGATAGGTGGTTACTGTCATACCACAAGTTTGAACACAGTCCAGAACTGACCTTCATGCTCAAAAGGAACAATAACAATGGTGGTAGAGTGGGTTGTCTATTAATTGTTGGTTTTGCAGTTTGACTTCCAGCTTTTTGTGAATAGATGGATTCAGAAACACATTGTGAATTGTTGTGTCAAACCCAGCTAAGATTATAAATCACTAATAAGTGGAGACCATTTACCAAAGGTGTAGCTATGGAGAAAACCCCATTTGGGTATCTTGTAGGAACAATGTCATTGGTTTGGTCACCACTCAGAGCTCATGGCCATTGGTAGGGACTGGAATGAAGACCAACTGGTAAGTTAAGAGCTTTGCTTTCCAGGTCAGCTCTCTCTGAAGTCAGCATTTCATGTACGAGGTGTGTCAGAAAAGTTCCAGGACTGTTGTCACAAATGATATATTGCAAACCCAAACTACAAACTACAAGTTCTCCCCTTCAGACGATCAACCAGCACGTCTACAAAGAGATCCTGCGGCATTTGCTTCGTTGCTTCGAGAAGAGAGAGTTGTGGCTGCTTCACCATGACAACACACCTGCTCACATCACCCTGAGCATCCCGACAGTTCCTGGCTGAGAAGAATATCTCTATGCTGGAGCAACCTCCCTACTCACCCCACCTGGCTCCGTGGGATTTTTTTCTGCTTCCCCAAACTCAAGGGGGTCATCAAGGGGACCTGTTTTGAAGACATGGATGACATCAAGATGGCTGTGACGACGGAGCTTTGGAGGATCCTGGAAGAATCCTTCCAGGAGTGCATGGTGACGTGGTAGAGAAGGCTGGGAAAGTGTGTTAGATTCCAGGGGGATTACTTGTGGTTTGTAGTTTGGATTTGAAATATATCTTTTGTGACACCAGTCCTGAAACTTTTCTGACACATCTCGTATATGTTCATGGGCTGTGGAAGCCAGAAAGGCAATGAAGAAGAGAAGATGAAGAGGGTCAAAGAAGATGGATGGAGTATTGGCTTCTACTTCTGTACAGAGGAGTGTGTGGATACATCCAGCTCCTCACTGTCTGTCCACTGACCAGCTCCACTGCAGCTGTATTCCATATTTTTATTTACTGACTGATTACCCTGCAGAAGCGGTTGCAGGAATTCCAACAAGCATAAAACAGATCCGAGAGACCTACAGTATGTGCAAAGAAAAGACATTTTTGTCTGCAGTCTGAAGCCAGTCTGCTGTTCAAGGGGTCTATACGGCAACTTTGTCATCCACACTCTAACTCACAGCATAGAACCTGAACTGCCTATTTCAAGAGGGAAGACTTGTGAAAGTGAACACGAAGAAATGAAAGCAGCTCACATAAGACACACCTTGCACTGTTCTACTGCTTTACCCTCCCCAGTCTCTTCCTTTCTCTCGATCTTTTACTCTCTCTCTACGCATCCCTCTACCTTTTCATCTCCTTTACTCCCTGTGATCCTGTTCCCAATCCCACCGACTACCCCTCTGCTCTCTCCGACACCCCATGGCCAAACACACTGACCTAGACCCCCTGCCTCCTTTGATGTGAGTGATGTGACCCCCTTGCTCCAGATGCCCCTTCACCGCCAGTCTTATCCTCTCCGAGAGCCGGCACAGCCCACAGAGAGGGCCAGTCATTAACCCCGTACAACCCGGGCCTCCCCTCCACTGCTTAAACACATGATGTATCACAACACCCACCCCCACACATCCCCCCAGAATTCACCCAAACATGCATGTGTGGGCGAGGACCGATGATGCAATAGGCTCTTTAAACATTTAAAGAACAGGTCAGCTTTTCAAAGGGAGGGGCTGGAACCTTTGGCCACTGCTTCAGTTATCATGGTCAGCAGTTGAAAGTCTGATGATATGTCAGAAGGAAAATAAATGAATGTCTAATGAATGGAAAGCCCGGATAATGAATGAAGCTTCACACTGGTGCATCACCCGTTTATTTAGATTATGAGTGTATATCTTCGCCATACCGGGACTGATGGGGTTAGATAGGATGAAAAGAAACGATGCTTTTAACTGCTAAATGATAGAATATGATGAAATGTATACATACACATATATGAGGGAAATTGTTAAGTACGATACCTTGAAACAGCAGCGAGTTGCTATTCAAGTATCTTTCGGGTGACCCTCCGTCATTTTGTTACTTCTGCAGAGAGAAAATTAAAACAAGTCATCTCAGAGTAATGATGAGTCATGGCCTCAGTCAACCTCGAATCTTAAACCTAAACAAATCATAGTCTGGGTGCCCCGCATGACAAAGGAGAAGAGTGCAAGAACAAGAGCATTCCTAGGAGTAGAAAAACGAGGGGGGGATTACTTTATTAAGATGTACTGAAACACAGATCACCACAGATGGATGAGCGCCGCGCACAAAGAGGGTTTTCAGAGAACCCAAATCCATCTCGTGCAGGAGTCGCAAGCATCTGTTTGGAAAGTTAAACTGTTGCAACTTTATGTCTTTCATTAGAAACTGGAAGCCGTCTTTTTGAAAACCTTTAGACAACAGGCTAAGACATCAATGTCACACGGCTCAGTCTAGACTTAAAAAGACAAAGAGAGGAAGAAACAGAGAAACGAGCCCTCCTAATAACTACAGAGTGGCGCTTCTCCGTGCAGCTCAAATACAGACGAGCAGGTCTGGGCTTCAATCGACAGAGCATCTGGGCCATCCGCGTGAGGAGGCAAATGCTAATATTGTTCTTGCTGCCTGATAAAATAAAGCCCAGCGCAGTCTAGCCTGAGGCTTGTGGTGGGATGGTAGTGGTGGTCAGTGTGGAATTAGCAGAGCTTTCCATCAGATAACACATTTTCTGGTTCATGTAAAGATGTCCGGCATATCAGCGAAGACATGCATCACCGCGATGAGAAATTTGCCTCTGTGCACGGCAGCCGAGACAAGTCCCGGGCCATGAGCGCCGACATGGGAGAACAGACTCTTCCATCTCCCACCATTCAGTCTTTCAGCACCACTCCTGGCCAGAATCCTGGGGAGAGAGAGAGAGAGAGTGGGAGGAGAGTGGGGAGGGCAAGGGAGCGTCCTCGGAGGGAGGCAGACAGGGATGGTGCAGTGTTGAAAGGGTGAGAACCAGAGAGCGTTTCTCAGCCAGAGAGCGGTGCACGAGCTGCTAAGCTGTGTCCAAAGGGTAGTTGGGAACTGCTGACTGTACGATTGTGCACATCAGTAAACAACCATGGGCTTATATCTGAGCTGTCAATCAGCATAAAAACATAGAATCACTGCTACGTGCCTTTCTCGAGAATAATAATAACAGGTCTTTCCATCCAAGCTGGCCTGGTGTTTCACGTTTCTGATAAAAAGCAAGGCTCTGTGGCATTCTTTGAAGGTTTGCCTGAAGCTTCTGATGCTGCTGATTTTGATAAATAAACCGATCCTGGGTTTTACCTTTGCATGAGAATTCTTGGCAGTAAGAAACATGAAGAAAATCTAATGTATGTATCAAATATATCACTTATTAATATGTTTTCTAATTTATTAAAATAGAATTTATCTTCAAAATAACACTGCAATATTAATTATAATGCTGATCTTGTGCACCGTACAGCATTCCAGGCCTTCTCCAGGTTATATTCTGGTTTGTATAAGCACCATTTCTCTTATTTCAAAGCTCATTCTGAACAACAAAACAGGCTAAATGTATGCACGTATGCTTTCATGGAAATATAGATGACTAAGTGCAGCATTATAAGTGCAAATTAAATACTTGAATAGAGAGAAGAAGAAAAAAAATTCCCATTTCACTACAATAGATTATGGAGATATCCTGTACGCTCCTGCTGAGACCATTACTCTTAAACCACTTCAAGTCATTTATTATCATGCCATTCAATTCATTACTCAAGATAATTTAGCGCTGTGATTTATACGAAAAAGGTTGGATGGTCATCAGTGACATCTAGAAAGCATCAGCATTCCTGCGTCTTGTCAATGTACTTTACATCTTCGGTGGAGTTCAAAGTGAACAGCTGTGACACCAGATGATAGCGAAGGACAGCTTTGAAAGTTCCTCATACCTACTCTGACAAACGGGACCGGTTCCTGGCATCTTACGACAGCTACGACTGAACTGATTGCTCTAATAAATGAGTGATCTTGATCTTAAGAGCACGATGACTAAATAAAGTAAAAATGAACCAACCAACTACGTAGCAGAGTTTCAAAACCGTTACATTAGAAAAGTATGTAGACTGATATGAAGACAGAAAGGAAAGAGGAGGGACAGACTCTTGACGCACTTTCATCTGGAAAGACAGAGCTGACGGCACTGGCGAGAAAAATTGTTTTTATCACGTAAGAGAATATTGAGAAACCCTGCGTGAATCTGGGCCAAATCAATTTACAGTAACGGATGAGAGGCCTTTCCATGACAGGTAAATTATGACTTAGCAACAATTCTTATCCCAAAAGCCGCTTCATTTGAGTGAAATATCGTGCCATGCTATCCGGTTTAGTGCAAAGAACACACATCTATTCATCACTGACGCAGCGACATCTTGGTGGAGACTCTTTTTAATCATAGCACGCATTTATCAGGATTTGATTTTAGCATTATGCTTTCATCAAACAAAAAGGATTCACTGTCCTGCAGTGACAGGATATTTTTAACCAAAAGACTCCTCTCAGCTTCAGCTTTCCATGGAAGATTACCAAGACTGAGTGAAATTATAGCATTTGCTCAGTAAAGCCATCATATCAGATCTGAATGAATGGTTAACGTTGCAGAAGTCACATCCATCCTTGTCACGGGGGAGACTAGGCAGAGTAGACCATAAGTGTTTCAATGTCAAAGCCGGGTCCAGCTATAAAATGTCCTCCAGCTGTCTCATCATTAGAGCTGATAAGGCACCGGGGCCAGGCTCCCCTCATTCCTCTCTCAGTCTGTGGGAATTACAGGTACAGGCTGTAAGTACTGGTGAGTAGAAAACAGCCTTTTCTCTCATCCACCTGGGTAGCAGTTCCTCCATATGGAACACATTTAGGCTTGTGTCAGTCTATGGGTTCTTGAGCGTGCTGGTTTATTTCAGTCCAAAACATTTCAATGAGTTTTTGTCCTGGGAAGAGCTTTACATTGCAGCCACAGGTTGCCAAACAAATACAACATATACATATATATATATATATATATACAATAAGGAGAGTTGTGAAATAATCTAAAAAATGTTTTACAGTGACATTACATTATTTTTTTTCTGTAATTTTACAGTTGTTGAGTGTTTACAGTGATTTACCATTTTGCAACATATTTTTTCTGACACCTTTGCACCTTTCCATGTTTTGTTTTATTTTGTTTAAGGTTTTTTGTATTACAGCGTAGAATAGGAGCAAACAACTATTTGCCATGTGATGATATAGTGGAGAAATGATGTCCCCAGCAGCCAACAAGGTCATACAGCCTGGACTGGAAACAAGCTGTGACTCACTACACAAGATGTATCAACCTACTGGTGAAGGTACGCTTTAAAAAGAGAGATTTCCAACCACAGATCCCCAGTGCAGACATGGATGTCAAACGTATTCCAAGCTTCTCTGTTATATATATACCCATATGGAAACTTAACATGCCATAGTTGTACTTATCCATATGTAAATTCACTATGTCATATATGCACATATCCATATTTAGACTCATCACGCCTGGTATATTGTCCCTATGAGACCTTTATTATTCTATCTTTATTTTTCAGCCTTATTGTACTTTTGTAATTCTTGTCCTGCTTCTTTCGTGCCTTCTCTGCATCCGGCTGCTCTAACATGTAAATTCCCCCAGTGAAGGATCAATGAAGTTTCTCTTATCTTATCTTATATGTTGTGGTAGTCCATCTGGTCGCATGTGCCTGCTAGTGCACGCTGATGCATTTGAGTCCCTCCCTTTGAAACTGCTGGCCCTTCCTGTGCTTATAAACAGACTGAGAATGACCACCCACACTGCATTGAAGAAGCTAGACTGCAGTCCAGAGTTGAGATTTTAAAACAAAGTATATTAACGAAATGTATGTGCAGTATGTATGTGATGCAGTGGTTAGCACTTTTGCCTCACAGATTAAAGGTCCTGCGTTTGAATCTCGGCCTGGGGTCTCTCTGTGTGGAGTTGTTCTCCCTGTGCCTGGGTAGGTTCTCACCAGGTGCTCTGGCTTCCTCCCAGAGTCCAACAACATGCTAAGGTCTTTGGATTCAGGTCCGTAGGTGTACCCTGTCTTTGCCCTAAGTCAGCTGAGATAGGCTCCAGCCCCCTGTGACCCTACAGAGGTTCAAGCGGTGTATAGGAAATGGATGGATTCATGAAGTGAAGATAGAAGAAGAAGTGAAGATAATATTAAACAAGTAGACAACAGCTCATCACAGCCACTCAATGCATGTAGGTTCACAGTGCTAGGGGTTGGGCTAGTAATCATGGGCTAATCATTACGGCTGGACTGCTGTCTGTTGGCCTTTATATACACAAGCTTTCTGTTTGAAAATGAAAGGGAGGGGGGCCACCATGCCGGTTGCCTGTTTTGGTCTGACAGAAGTACGTTAAGAACCTCATAGCGTTTTTAAGGAAGTACCTTCC
>NW_007578815.1:251378-273611 GCF_000690725.1 Stegastes partitus | reverse complement strand
CCACATGTATGGTGGTCCTTCTTACCTGCCTACCTGCTGTATACAGAGCCTATTAATAGTATGTACCGTCCTTTAAAGTTTCACACTTTTTCTTCCTGATTCTATGAAGTAATGCACATTATTCAAAATTTTGAAGATAAAGTTAGTGATTGGAAATGTGTTTTCCTGCTTTAATTCAGTGTTTAGTAGATTTAGTAGAAAGCCACTGTTGATGAAAGTGCAAATCTTGACCATAGTTCCCCAGAAGGCTTGTGAAAGCTTGTGATGTCAACTGGACGGAGGTCCTTTGGTGTGATGAGAACAAAATGGACCTTTTTGATCACTAGAGTAGACACTATGTGCACTAAACATCTCACCACATCATGCTCAAGCCTTCCAGGGCCTGAAAAGCATCCCTACGTTATGATGCTGCCACCACCATGCTTCTCGGCAGCAGCAGGTCCTGGAAGGCCTGAAAAAGTAACGGGTAAAATGAGAGCAGCAAATTAAAGGATAATCGTAGAGGACAACAAGAGAACTGCCACTTGGGGGAAAATTTGTTTTCTACCAGGATAATGACCCAAAGCGTACAGAAATGGTTGAATGGTGAATGTTCTGGTGTGGCCGATGGAGAATTTTTGGCTGGACTCCCCCATACGACCTGATTGAGCTTCAGCAGCTTTGCAAAGAAAGAGTGGCGCTGTAGCATAATAGCACGTTAAGATTAAAATGTTGTACTTGTTTACAATCAGTGACTCCAATCTGTAAAGCAGGTTATTAAGATTGAATATTCATAAAATTTTTCAAGCCTAATTATGTTAATCAGTCTATAATTGGAAGTCATGAACTCCATTGACCTCGAGTTCCCAAATAATTAGATATACGGTGACACTGAAAACAATTATACACAAAGCATGTATGGACCATTGCTACAAACGAACAATAGGACGACCATGATGCAACAAACATTTTAATTTCTACATAATATATCATCTTCAAATAAAGTCTTTGTGTCGTGTAGATTTTGGAAAGAAGTGGAATTATATCATTTAAGGTTCTCTGTCCCAGTGATCCCCTACTTTCTAAAGTGAAAACCAAAGAAAACCAACATCAAAAAGTTAGATCGTTATGGACATTTGAAGCAGTGAAAGTCTGAATTTATGCACTAATTTAACGGTTTGTTCATGTGAGAAGCCAAAACTCGTGGTGATAAATGGTGGTGTGACATTGCATTAGACATTTTAAGGTTTACAACAATCAAAACTACCGTCATCACTGTGAATAAACCTCAAACATCCAGTTTCTTTTTCCACTGAGAGAAACTCCTGCAGGCCCTGTTAGTGGAGGTCAGTGATGTAGAGACTATTAGTTTCCATCAGGCCTCGGACGAGCTAAAAATCATGAAAGCCCTCTCTGTCTACAAAGTCCTCGCCAAATTTCTCTATTTCGCTCTCTGGGATCCGGGAGACATTTACATTTCTATTGATTAGCAGAATAGTTAGACACAGAGGTAGAAAATAAAAGAAAGAAAAGTTAGGCGTCAGTGTTGGAGCATTTTATTAATATTGATAGAGTTATTTTAATTTGAACACCTGATTTAAATCTTCATTCAGCCGACACTATTTGATTAAGACAGATTTCCCTCAAAATAATTGGAAAAAAAATCATTTTCATACGATCTCTCTCTCTTTTCCTTATCAAATGTGGAGTGGACCAAATACATCCACACTGCAGGTAATGTTAACGTTTATCCATCCTGTGCAAGTCCCACATCCACCATCAGCTAATCAAACCCAGTGGATCCATGTTGAGCTGCAGCCTATGGTTGGTTAGCCCACCAAAATGATACTTCCCCAGTCTTGCTCAAGCTAAAAGCCTCTATGTCCTCCTCTGCTGACGTATTGCTTTGTTGTGCACAGCATCTGTCTCAGTGATAGCAGCAGCAGAACATACAGTCAGTTTAGACAGAGGACTGTCTGGGGATTTTCTGCGACAGTTAAAGCAGAACAGACTTACAAAGAAATGCTGTGACTGTTGGAGGAAGCTCCTACATTTTCTCTGTCTTCAGTCTCATATATGTATATATATGAATGAGACTAAAGACAGAGAATATTTTGTTGGGCATTATGACAACTTCTGAGTTGTGCTTGAACGTAAGCAGGAAACCACTCCAGGCCTTTGCATGTGCTGCTGATGACATGAAACGACCTCTTATATACCCTGAGAATACAATGAAGCTTAAGCATGTCAAATAGGACATAAAGTATGATGTAATCAGCTGCATTTTTTGCCATATTCATTGTATTCTTCAGATAATATGCCTTTAGTGGTATCAAGCATTAGAATGAACAAGAAGTTGAAGGAAACAAGGTGGTCTAATCATTTCTTCCAGACATGATCAGTGCTTCTGTGCTGTCCTTCAGTCCAGTCCTTTCTAGCCACTGGTAGGATGTCCTGATGTCACTTCCTCTATCTGTCAGTGGTACATTCCATGTAGGGGCTTGTCTCGCCATGATGGTTGGGTCTCCTCTTCTGTACCACCAGGTCTCTGTTGCCTGAGGTGTTTACTGAGCTGCTCATCTTTGTATTCCTGGATCTTAGCTACATCATCCTGGATTGCGGTTGTGGACACTCACCATTCCTTGGCCGTCCTTGGTCCACTTTGTGAACAACCTCAGGGTGCTGGACTTGGGATGAAGCCCTCTGTGCATTGTGAGGAGCTTCCTTGTCTTGATATTGATGGCCTCCTTTTGCCAGTTGATTATACCAGTGGGGTATCGAATGACTGGCAGGGCGTATGTGCTGAAGGCCCAGACCGTGTTCCTCCTCCTCCAGCTGACTCTTCAGGACCTTCCTTACTCGTTGTAGGCTGTGGCTGACTTCCTTGCGGCTTCCTCATTGGCCCGCAGTATCCCAAGGTATTTGTAACTGACCTGACCATCTGCAATGCTACCTTCTGACAGTCCCTTGGTTCTGATCATCTTTCCCCTCTTTGATACCATCCTGCCACATTTGTCTCGTCCAAATGACATCCTGACGTTGTTCCTGTAGATCCGGATGGTGTGGATCAGGGAGTCTGTAAGAAATTACTAAGAGATAGTGGACACACTGTTGGTTCTTACCTTTTTATATTTTTTGTTTACACACACCAAAAGAACAAAGTACGGATGGATTATATCTCCTATGAGCACAAAAACACTCACTGAAGAGAATTTGCAACAGTAGCTTGTACAGGAGCATCGTCATAAAAAATGGATTGCCAGAGTGTCTGTGGATGACGGAGAAGCCAGATGCTGCGTTTACTGAGAGTTTGAGGAAAGAATGTGTTCAGTTTGGTAACAGACTAGAGTCTCTCTGTGTTGTAAATGCTGTATCAGAAGCTGCTGAAACTTTACAAGCAGACAGTGCTGCAGTGGATCACACAGGAATTTCACATTTTCAGTATTTTTTTAAGGTAATTAATATTTGACAGATATCTGCATATAGGACTGTAGTAGTTTTTGCATTAATCTAGCATTTCTAAAGAGGAAAACTAAGAAGTTACATACTGATACATGCCTGTAACTCCAGCAGAGTATGCTAATATAGTTGACAGTAACAGCTGATGTGATACTACATCATCATCTACACATTTCAAGTTCATATACTTTGGTTATTCAAACTACAATTACGATTTTAAAGACTGATGCACCGTCTTTGAACACTTTTCTACTTTTGAAATAAAAATGCACAAACTAAATGGGCACAAAACAGACTGTAGAGCTTAGATTGTATATTTTTTAGCCTATTGTATGTTTAAATTGCATATTTTGCAGTTTACTATATCTTCATTTTGAACATTTTTTTTTTGTATATATGTTTTTTTTCAACTTTTTTAAAATGAGGCTTCGAGAGAAACTCAATTTCAGTTCCTATGTGTGTACATGTGTAGCAGAACTGACAATAAATTAACTTTGACTGCTTGACAGGGCCTCTTGTGTGCAACCAGCAGTGTCTCAACGCAAGGCGACAAAATAAAAAACAGGGAGGATTCAGAAATGACAAAGAAACTTAACACTGCATATAACTTATCCAAAGAAGAGCAAGCTTTTTCAAGATCATCCTGAAGAAAAAGATGGGTTTATGCACCTTTCATTAAACAATCATTTACATCATCTGTTCAGCAATTACCGAAAAGAAACGTGACATTAAGCGCCACAAGGTGCGGTGAGAAGTTTTTCTTGTGCGCCTGAATAATGTGCAGTGTAATGAAAAGGTTAGGCCCACCAGTGAAACCAATGTACAACATTAGTCTGGAGTCCTGCTGGAGGCCAAAACAAAACTATATTGAGCTTCAAAAAGCTCATAAAAGTGTCTCTGCAGTAATAATGTAGTCAGCTGCACTGCATTTAACTGTCATTTAAATCACAGACGCTGCAGCATTTGTCATACGGGATACTGTCCCAGCAAGGATGCATAATTCTGTACAATCAGAACAGAGGCTGCAGGTAACCTGAAGAAAAGTGTAGGTACGAAACGTTCTCGTCTCAGCTTAAGTGGCTGTTTGGGCAAGACGTCGTGCAGGTTTAGCGAAGAAGACGACGAGGAACAATGCAGCCGTAATTGCATAGGAGTGTTGAATACTATATGGTACAATATGGACATGGTTCCAAGACTTTTTCAGTTTTGTTCCAACTTGTGTGTTAAAACAAACAAAAAAAAAGATCGACAAGAAGAATGATTTATACGACCCAAATCCTAAAATCCTTTAATCATAGTTGCTGTTTTTTTAAATCACTGGTAGCTCATTGATTTGTGGACGACACTTGTAGTTGTTGTGAAAGCTGTTGTTCATAATAAACAGGATACATCATGGTCGTATTTCGCCGATATAATAATCAATTAATAGAATAGTGAAAAAAAAACCCAAACATAAATATAGAAACAACAACAATGAACAGCAATTATTATTGTAACTGTTATTTTATAGATGTTATGATGATTTACTGTCACTTATTATCCTGAATTTCTCTTAACTGTGTTGCTTTTAATCAATGCCAGTGTAGCTACATTATCCTAAAATATAAATGTCAACAATACAGACAGCTGCGATCACTTTTAGAAACCTTCAGGTTGCTTTAGCGGCCACTTCACTGGATGCCCCACACATATATTTTCTAAACACTCTCTTCTGTATGAGTGCTTTTTTATTGTGTGTCCATTCAAAATGTCAGGCAGAGCAATGAACAAAGCCATTATGGTGTAATACAAAAATTGTTGAAACAAGCACAACAGACAAAATAAAACCATACCATCAGTCAGGCTTAGCGGCTCAGAGATCCACTCACTAGATCTGAGCACCGAACGGCGACCCGACGGCGCTGCTCTGGCTGGAGGCAGCAGCCCTCCCACCTTCGATTTGCCTCGCCTCCATCCCCGAAAACACCCACTGATTCCAAGTGCCATTCATTAGAGCGGATCATACCACCCCGCAAGTCAGCAAACGAGGTCTCTACGAGGGAGCCATCCCGAGCATTCCCTCCTCCACTTATTGAACAAGACCTCACTCTGCAAAGGAGCAGGAGCAAAGGAGGGAACAAAACCCATTACTCCTCCTAACCTAATCTCCATCAGGATTTTTTTTTTTTTTGCTCCACACCTTCCCATTCCTCTGCGTGTGGTGTTCGGTCATGGGTATTAAAAACCTCTGCGTGCACCTTTAGCAGTAAGAGAAGAAAAAAAAAAAGGAATTAACTGAGGTTTAGTATTATCAGCCTACATGCCATAGGTGGCTGCGAGTCTATCAGCCTGGAAGAAAACGACTTAATAACAGCCTCATTAAGAGCATAGTCCATTACTGATAAGGGTCCCCTCGAGACACACTAATTAAAAGCAAAGGGGGGTGTCAGAGTGGGCAAATTGGACACAGTCAGTAAAACTTTAAGTTTTCAACGGCGAAACAAAAGCCCGGCTAATCTGGCCGCCTCCTGTGTCGGGCTTTGTGTCCGCGATGATGCACCTCACCAGGGTGCTGCAGATATTTCCCACCGCTGGCCACATTAAGACTTGAAAAGGGCGACTTTTCACAATGATCCCGCCAAATTAGATTCTCTCTCTGTGTGTGTATCAAAAGACATGAGAATCTTTTACAGCTGTCCACTTGGTGGCAGAAGAGTTCCACTGTATTGCACATATCTCTGTTTTTTTTACCGCTCCTTCCACATCCAGGGGAAAAAAAAAAATTCCAAGAAGTAGGAAGACAGAAGAAATCAGTTGTGGATGTCATGAGTATCACCATGGCTCTGTGCAGATTGACATACCCACTCTGCTGTTTTCAGTTTGTCAAATAAGTTGATGATGTATTGCGGAGGAAGACAACAAAATGTTCCTTTTGGGATTTCATGACAAGACGTGGAGAACACAGAGCAGAAACACAACACTACAGTTGAATTACATCTTCTTTTCAGAGGAGGCATTCTGTCTAATCTAAGTGTCTGAATCGTTCTAAAAAAAAAAATCTGTAATTAATCCTTCAGGTGCTTTAAGTGGTAGAGGTAATGACTGCAGCTAATTCTAATGCTACCTTTGAAACGAGTCCTATAGCAAATGCATTAAGGACTTCAAGATCATAAGACTGCAGCTACAGCATGATTGCAGCAATGGTGCTCAGCAGGGTTAAAAGTGTTCCTCCATTACCGAAAGCCTCCAGTAATCTGTGTCATATGTTAAAAGCATTTTGATCATAGAGCAGTGCCCATTTAGGCCACTGTGAAAAAGGCAGAAGAAAATTATAAGCCTTATAGAAACCGTGTCACCCATCAAAACACCACATCTGCTCCTGGCGTCATTTTCTTGAGGCACTTCAAAGTTATTCTTTGTTGTTTCACAAACAAACAAAAAAAAAAAAAGCCCTACCTCAGTGGATTTTATGTTGGGGGGGGGATACAATGTTTCTGAAATTACTTTCATCCTTGAAAAGGGGGAAGAATAAGTGACTGTCAGGAAATATTGTGCTTAGCGGCCCACGTGCATGTGGCACGCCGTCCTATTTGGAAACAAACATGCATGCCTAATAGAATGGCTCGAGCAAGCAGAAAATAAATTTCCTGCTCTGTGCACTCCAGTTGTCTCTGGATTCATCCTTATTCATTTCAGTGCTGCTGCCGGTGCTGTCATTGATAGTAAGGGCAAGGACTGTTCATACACAAACCATTTCTCTTCTGGGAAGAATTGATTTAATGACAACATCTAGTGGCCGCAATCGATGGGGCAGAGGGAAAGGTACATTATGAGGAAAGGAAGACAGATAATGGAGGATCACAGAGCCATTTCCATCACTCTAACTAGCATCCTTGAACACTCCTCCCCTCCTTATTCCAAAAGTAGCCAGTGGAACGGCCAACGCCTGAACTTGTCTCATTTGTTTTCCAAAGTGTCTTATTGTCACGCGCTCACCTTTGGCCCACTCGGTTCCCGGTGGAGCTACATGCAAGATCACAGCGGTGATGCGCAGATCGATGCGGAAATATCGATACTTCTGATCCCGACGTTTCTGCTCTACAACGGATTCTAACGTTATAGGATGGATATCTAACCGTAGTTATTTAAGGTAATGTCTATATCAACAGAAGACACAACAGGAAGGATGTAGTCGACACAATGCAGTTAATAGGAGCGACTTCTCCTCCTCGCCTCCGTCGTCATATGTAATTATTATGCTGTCTAAATGCGTGAAGCTGTTCTGAGGAGGAGAATAAAGGTGCTACCAGGGCAAGACAGATGCCAGACAACAGACATGGCTGTGTCCTTTGGCAGTGGCAGGCGATCCGAGCACAGAGAGCGAGACGAGGTGGAGCAGAATCCAAATAAACACAAAGTGGGTTTGATGCATATCTTTCCTCACGTATTTTAATATTTCTTCTTTTTTTTTCTATTGTTTTTGGGACTTTTTAGAGGTCGTATACAGCCGTGTTTACATCTTCTAATTTTAATGTGCTGCTTTAAAAAAAAAAACAAATATTGTTCATTCAGCGTCTGTATTCATTCAGGACTCGGAGGATTGAACTCCGTCTGCTGAGGAGTCGCTGTGTTGTGAAAGCTAGATTAGGTGACAAGTTGAGAACAGTTCAAATGACCTGAGATCTCAGATAATGTGCAAAATATGATGTACAAGATATCCAAGTGAAAGAAGTTATTTGACTGATAATATGAATTCTCCCCCCAGGTAAGTGTTTTTGAAGCCTTGGGGCTTTCGGTTGTTGAGGCCAAGTGAGCCGTAGTTTTTTTTTTTTATTTGTCAGTTTAGTTGTTTTTCCAGGAACTGCCATTTCTAGTTTCTCACACAAGAGTCAAGTTCCATACTCAAGTGACTCTCCAGAAATAATGCATGCACATGCTGGATGAGCCTCAGTCCTGACGTACAGCATCCTGCTGCAGCACATTTAAACACACTGGCTGTTAGCATCAGTTTCCGACGCACATAGACTCCATGAGCGTCATGAAAAACGCCATCAGTCCATAGCCAAATGATCTTTGCTGGTGTCGTCTCTGTTGGGTCTTTTCAAGAAGTTTACCTTGTGCCGAGTGCGTAATGGTCTGAATGGATGTATTTTAACCGAGGCCACCATCTTTTCCATACGGACCTCGAATTAATTTGCAAGTTGATTTTCTGTTTCTATACATACTGAGCCTCGTCAATGCCACGTTTGACATGCGCAGGTACTGGAGGAAGCAGGATTTACGTGCACTGGAAATGCATGTAAGATAAGCTATCAATTCATCCAGTATTAGTGTAACCTTGTACTATTCATGTGTATCTATGCAGTAGGTGGCGCAGTTGGGTAGCACTGTCGCCTCGCAGGAAGAAGGTCGCTGGTTAGCATCCTGGTGAGGATCTTTCTGCGTGGAGTTTGCATGTTCTCTCCGGGTTCTCCAGCTTCCTCCCACAGTCCAAAAACTTGCTGAGTTTAATTGGTGATTCTAAATAGGTTTGAGTGTGCTTGGTTGTCTGTCTCTAAGTGTAGCCCTGGTGTCCCCTGCCTTCACCCTGAGTCAGCTGGGATAGACTCCAGCCCTCCCTGTGTCCCCAGTGAGGATAGATGTATAGATAACGGATGGATCTATGCAATATGGTTGCATTTCTTTCTGCACCTTGGGATTTAAAATGATAGTTATCATCAGTAACCACAGGTGTCACCAAATCCCCATGAACTAAAATCTTAAGGATTTAGACTCACTGTTGTCTTTACACACACAACACTTTCTTTCATATATGTCCTATTTCTAAAGCGGATTCACATTTCCAGACAGTAGAAATGACTTGTGGGTGTTTTGTTGTTGTTGTTGTTGTTGTTTTCGTCCTTGACAAGTCAGCTGGAAAACTGCACTGAAAAAACCTAAAGCATCCAAAGAAATTCCCGGTTATTGTGGCGAACACAATGCAGGGTTTAACATCGGGGAGCTCATCCACTTGCTGCTCTTCACATGTAAAACCTCCCTCCCAGGATTCCAATGACACTGCTTTGATTCATGAAAACCACACAGCAAGGTTCCACTTTTCCTCCACTGCTGAAAAGTCAGAGCTGTCATTTCCAGCGGTCAAAGTCCTTTATAATAACTCCACAGTGTGACTGTTTCTGTTTGATGAGTGAGCCCTGCTCTGAGAAGCCAGACTGCTTGCAGCTCTTCCCTGCCTGTTCATTTCTTGTTGAAAATGAATGACTTCCGGGTGGCAATCACTTACTGCGTGTAATGGCCCTTAAGGTGAGCCATCACACTTTACTCTCTGTGAGCCTGTGATGTATGCAGAGTTGATGGTACAGCGGCGGTTGTTGCAGTGTTTCTAAAAACGAGGGGCTATCTCAGCATCCCACATAATCAGCACTCTGCTGCAGATTAAGACGTATTTTACGGTGGCTTTGTTTGTTTTTTAAAAAACAAAAATTACATTTGAACATTCTTGCATTTAAAAAAAAAAAAAAAAAAGAACTGGAACACTGCAGCAGTCTTCCTAATATGTAATTACATTTGAGTGCTTGTCAGAAAGCACAAAATCCATCATCTGTCTTTGCTTTCAGCCTTAATAACCCCTTACAACAACCCACTGCTTTATTCTGCCATTTAACAGCTGAACTTTTGCTGTGCTGTCAGACAGTGCACAGCAATATTCCAAAAACTTTTTCTCAGGTCCGCTTGGCTTGTTAAAAGCTGCTATTGGCTGCCGCGCTTGTGTTTCTCTTCCCTTTTATTCCCTGAGCACTGAGGAGCCCAGGTGTTGGCAGTGAGCAGCTTGCGTGGCAGCAAAGTGATATTTTGATGAGATGACAGTCGGCTCGCTTTGCAATTCTGCAGCACGGCATTGTGGCCCAGTGCTCCGGTGGGACGGGCAGATCCTTGGGTCTACACAGCTGGCAGCCGCTCCTGCCAACGACGGCAGCTCCCCGTCACAGATGTTCGTGTAGCCACCACATTGGCAGCATCCAGCCCTTTGTGTTGACCTTATTCGGAGCTACAGCCAGCCATGGGTGAAAATGGAGCGTCGCAGCCAACACTGAACCGGTTAAAAAAAAAAAAGAATACGAAGGATACAGGAGATTAGTGTGTTGCTAAGATGGAGGCAACACATGTGCTGACAGTTAGTGCATGTCAGGTAATAGCAGCACGAGTACATGTAGGGTCACTGGATAGTTTCTAGTTGAAGTTCTTGTGAGGTGTGGTGTCCAAACTGAAAACAAACAGAACTCATAACAGAACTACTAACAATAATCATTAGTCCAAAACCCAAATAGCGCAATAAAAGATAATCAAAGCATTTATGGTCTACACCCATTTTGGTGTCAGAGTTTTTTGAGCTGATTTTGGACAGCTGCAATGTGGTGAATCCAAATATTACATTGGTTTTGCTCAATGAGGTCAACATTTTGATTTGTCGCACTTTTTTACATTTTTGTGTCCATGTGCAGGTATCTATGCTTTGTATCCGACACAATTCTTTTTCTATTTCCTGAAATGAACAAATTCTGAAACCTTTACAAGTTGATACTATAAATATTTGAATTAAATTTAGACAGAAAGTTTACCCCCTGGTTTATGAACAACACATTAGAGTCACGTGATTTTATCAGAAGGAGATGGAGACCAGGTATCAGGGACGCTGGGATGCAGTCATGATGGCTGATTACTGCTGGACTCTGAGGACAGATAAACCTGCTGCTGATCATTCCAGGAGTTCCATGAAGTGCAAGTTCAAGCCTTAAAATTAGAGCAATGCTGAAGAAACATGCAATTTATCTTTACAAATGTTTACGCTCATCACCTGTTGGATCATTCAGCTCATGAAAAAGATTAGAAAACGACATTTTTCCTCTAAAATCCAATTTCATATGAGAAATACTCAAATATATCAATCGCTAATGTCAAAAAATTTTATTGATTTAGTGGCAAATCGATTTTTTTAAATCAAGTTGACATAAAAACCTGACCTGTTACAGAAAAGCAGATGTTATGTTTGTATTCAGCATTGCAAAAATGTCCTAAATCAGTTTTAAAAAATCCTAGACACCTTCAATAAACTATTTTTTTTGTAACCCAGTGTAATAGATGATGTCATGAGAGGAATTTCTAATATTTCGATGCCGTCATGGATGCAAATGATGAGCACAGAATATTAGACATGTCTCTCAACAAGTAGAACATTTTTTGTTTTCCGATTGTTTCATTTGACCAATGAAACAAACACTTTATGATATAGCTCACACGTTACAGGGTGATATTACTGTACGGTACTGACTTCTGATTGCAATTTAAATGTAGGTACATGAAAAGGAAACCACCTGCATGTATCTCCATATAGAAAGGACTGAACCCAGAAACTTAACTCTGCGATCCCAATTACGCCCACGTTCCTCGCTGCTCTAAGCCGTAGAAACCTGGTGTTATCTACTTGTTTTATCATTCAGTTCATTTTCATTAAAACCTATATTTTAATCTCCCATTTTTCTGTACATTAGCCTCGTGTTTTCTTCCCCTGTACCTGCATTTGAGTATCATTTGGGTCAAAAGGTTATTGAAACCCCGTCCACACAAGTGAGCTGCATTTGTTTAAAGAAAAAGAAAAGAAACTAAGAGTCTTTGTTGGGAGGTGGAGGTTTGTGTCCACAGAAGGACTTCTACCCTGATGACTGAGGATCGTGGGACTATTATTGTTTGTTTCTTTTTTACCTGCTGTTTGGTTGACTTACATGCTTTGGGTTAAATTACAACCCTTTCCTAATATGTTTATATGTTTGTGTATAATGAGTTGGCTGATAAAAATGATCACTAGTAAAACAAAAGTGAGGTAAAGTTAAAGTTGTGATCACATAATCCACAGAAAGAAAATAAATCATCCTCAAAACATAATTAAAAATGCAGATAGGGCTGGATAATGATACTGATTCTTACGGCACAAATTATTCTGGATGAGAGCTTTTTGATTTCATTTCTTCCTCAATTGTCATCCAGCAACCCCGTGGAAGAGCCACAACCTGCAAGTTGGAAAGTAGTGAACTGCAGTCGTGACTCGATAATCCGACCCTTAACAATCTGAAAACCTTTGACAGTTTTTTAGGAAAAACCAACAGAACCCATTAAAAACAGCCTTAACATACCGACAGCCTTGGATTCTGACTCCAACATGACATTTTATGTCCAAATAAGGATAACGGCGTATTATCTGACTGAACAATCCCACAGATTGGCTACGTTCAGACTGCAGGACTTAATGCTCAATTTGGATTTTTGTGTGAAATCCGATTTTTTTTGTGAGTTCATTCACATTTCCAATTAAATGTGACTTGTATGTGATCTGCTGTGTGAACTTCATACGACCCAAAAGTGTCCCACATGCACAGAAGAGGACACAACAACGTCATATGCAGTGAGCGTGCTCAGTGTTTACGGAAGTAAACATGGATGGTGGTGCCACCGATGGTGGAAACAGAAGTGTGAGCGCTAACTAAACTAGCATCAGTAGCCAAGTATTGCCTGTGTGTTCCGGCTACTTCCACCCCATCAGAGCGCTCCTCCTGTGGTGGAATTGTCCCCAAACCACCCCGAATATTCAGATATTCATCATTAATTGGGTCTGAATATTCAGAGACCAGAAGGTGCTATTCAGCCCAACCCTATTAGTTATTATAACAACTATGAACAATAATTAACAACAAATGAGCCTTCAAGCATCAAGCCCTCCTTGAATCTCGACCTCCGTCTTGACAATCCGACATAAAAGAAGGTTTTACATTTAGTGTCGGATTATCGAGTCACGACTGTACACATATTTGTTTCAACATGAGGTATGTCTACTACAGAAGACATCATCTTCTCAATAATCCACCATCTTTGCTGAATCTGTAATTGTTAAATATATCTACTAATACACCATCATGTGTACAAACAGGACATATCTCTTACTATGACAGCAGGGATCCTTCAGTTATATTCTCACAGCCTCTTTTTTTTAAAAAATGTTTGTCCCAGCACGATGCCAGCGATAATCATTTGACAATGAGAGGAGAATAATTATCGAAATGTATCTCATGATTGGTGCAGATACACCATCTATTATAAGTTTAACAACTGTTATTTAATTCTGCTCGAGAGCTTGTTGTTTGCTCAAACGTTTGCTGTTCGCTGAAGGAGATTTTAGGGGCGACGCGCATCCACCAGCACGGCCGCGACAGTCGACGCCGCTGTTCCCACCCCGCCGTCCTCAGCTCCTCCAATCTCATATGCACACAGGCAGATGCAATTATTTTCACAGAGATAGAGAGAAATGTCATCAGGACTCTCCGAAAGCCTCCATGTTCTGTCACCTTCTCTTCTGTTTTTTTTCATTTCCATGATTCCCTTTATCAATTAAGTCTGCTCTCAAGATTGTCTCCGGCAATTTCATTACAGTCAATTAGCCTGAAGAGAGACAGAGAGAGGCAGAGGAGAGCTTTCCAGTCAATGAACAACATGCGTCTCAGCCTCTGCATACCAAACAGTGACAGCAGGAAGCTACTGGCCAAAAGGCCCTCTGACTAGCTGTGGACATTTACCTCTCTGCAGCCTAATAATGTTTTCTCGACGCTGCAGGAACACACTGCCGGGGCTTCATGGGTATATATATATATCCTATAAAACAATATTTAAAGGGAATCATTTATTATCTGCTGCTACAATGTCAGATATGAAACATGTATTAAATGATGAGGTATGCAAAGTAATCCCTGTGAGCTCAGGTTTCTGACTGAACTGAATGCTTGGTTTACATTTTTTTAATATATTCATTACAGCTCATATTCCTTTTTACGGTCATCTGCTCCAGACACAACAGAGACGTTTAATGTACTTCAGCATGCAAACCGCTGCAGAGAGACACTAGAAAGTCATCATCATTTGGCGACAGTTTTACTTGCTACGTGTCTTCCACACAGCAGACGTTTTTGACATTTTAATGCATTTCACACACTTAATAACAGCAGCATGCATAGAAAAAACATTTATTTATCGCATCCACTGTTATGTGCCACAACAAGCAGGCGTGGAAACGTATGCATAGATTTGAGAAGTTGCCATTTTCTTTTAAAAACAAGGAAATGTATTAGTCAGTGAGTTTGCATTTTGCTTTTTGAACCCGCACACAGCAGGAAGAGTTTGACTTTGGTGCTCACAAGTAAAGGCTTCCAGTATATAAGATGTGTAAAGGGTTTTTGGATCATACAGAGCTATAATAGTGGAGTCCCAGGTAGAGCTGGAAAAGAAGTAAGTAGGTCACCTCTAAGTGTTTAATGTATTTGTCTGGACCTGATTTTTGTAAAGTACCCATGACTGGTATATGCACAGTCACTGACAAAATAGTGACATAATGTGTAGTCATGACTTGATAATCCAACACTAAATGTTCTTTTATGTCGGATTGTGAAGACGGAGGTCGAGATACAAGGAGGGCTTGATGCTGGAAGGGTAACTTGTTGTTAATATTTATTGTTCATAGTTGTTATAATAACTAGTGTATTGTTAGAACACTACACATCGCTGGATTTCACGCGTTATTGACCGATGCGATTGTGCACGGGCCCGTCGGGTGACATCAAAGGTAACTGGGCCTAAATCCGATTGGTATGTGATCTTTTGCCATGCGACTTCTGTCTGAACGGCGAGGTTGCATTTATCTAACCGAGATCTCATTGATACACGACAAACTAGGGCTGGTCCGAACAGCACTTTCTGGTCTCTGGATATTCAGGCCCAATTAATGATGAATATCAGAATATTCGGTGTGGTCGGGGGGACCAGTTCCATCCCGGTGGAGCGCTCCGATGGGGTGGAAGTGGCCGGAACGTACAGGCAGTACTTGGCTGCTGATGCTAGTTTAGTTAGCGGTCACAGTTCTGTTTCCACCATCAGTGGCGGTGAGGGAGTGGCCGATACGCTCCACCACCACCATCCATGTTTACTTCCATAAACACTGAGCACGCTCGCTGCATGTGACGTCGTCGTGTCCTCTTCTGCACATGCGGGACACTTTTGGGTCGTATGAAGCTCACACAGCAGATCACATACAAGTCGCATTTAGTTGGAAATGTGAACGAACTAAAAAAAAAATTCATATTGAGCATTAAGTCCTGCAGTCTGAACGTAGCCAATCTGTGGATTGTTCAGTCAGATAATACGCTGTTATCCTTATTTGTGACATAAAATGTCATGTCAGAGTCAGAATCCAAGGCTGTCGGTATGTTAAGGCTGTTTTTAATGGGTTCTGTTGGTTTTTCCTAAAAACCTGTCGGATAGTAAGGTTTTCAGCTTGGTAAGGGTCGGATTAATGAGTCATGACTGTATATATATAGAGAGAGACACTAATAGATACGTAGAATATGTGTGAAAAATATTTAGTCTTTTAAAAAAAATGTCCTGAGAAATAAAACTTTCTCTCAAAGTCTTTGCCAACTTTGTATGGAATCGTGCTGCACCTAAAATCTGATTTGTATTCAGTGTGAAGCAGAATTACCTTTTAGTTTGGAATAACGTGTTACAGCAGCTTTGATTCAGCATATTTGTAGGTCATAATGTCCTGATAAGATTCTGCCGGTTGTGTAGCATCTCTGTGTGCTACATCAGGTATAACCAGGGCATTTCCCCTCATGACATCAAAACATA
The DNA here is from genome assembly GCF_000690725.1 of Stegastes partitus. Lineage (NCBI taxonomy): Eukaryota > Metazoa > Chordata > Actinopteri > Pomacentridae > Stegastes > Stegastes partitus. The sequence goes on along the minus strand of NW_007578815.1, from coordinate 257,471 downwards.
TGGCTAAGCCACAGCTGGCTAACTCTCCTGCAGCAAATCAGCCTTCCAGAACTCTTGGGAATCCACATGGGTTCTTGGGAGAATAGCCAACATATGCCTGAGTGTGCCGTTTACTGCTACATTACCTGTATTCTGTTTTTGTTTCATGCTGCCCATGCAGTGGTTCGACCAACTGGTGCTTACTGTTACACTATCAAGCTGTTTTTTAATCTCAGAGGCTGGTTTTAATAGTCAGCAGTGGCTAGTTTGTATGTAGGTGATGAGAATATCTTAAAATAGCTGAGCAGGAAATCAGAATTGTATAGTGTGTTGTACATTGGAGGCTGGGGTCAGTGGGAGGTCTGCTTAAAGTAAACAGAGCAGTTTTTTTTTCTGCAAAGTTGCAGCTTGGATGTCGAGCCTCTTATTGCAGGAGGAGGACCAAAGGTAGGCAGTTATTATTTTGGACTAAAAACCAATTTGACCAGCCCTTGTAATTAATTAAAACAAAATCAATCTTTTCTAACTTGTGCAAACTGCTCATATAACCACTGTAAGAGCATTTCCTGACACGTGCCTTTGTTAACAAGTTCATGAACATAATAATGACAAGGCACAGCGCACGTCAAATGTAATTTAATTTGCCGTGTTTTGCTTTGCCTCCTGTTAATTGCATACTTTTCATATTTCCTAAGGAACCTGTGGGTGGACTGTGCTGCATCGTGCAGCTTCTCACCCACACAGCAATAACAGGAGGAGCATATGGCCCCGTTGAGGAGGTATATTAAGCTCACATTTTGGCACCGTGAACAATGTCTTTTAATGTTCGTGGCATCGGCGCGGCACATGGAGTGTCACTGAAGTTTGTTGGTCCGTCCTGCCTCTGAATGAACACGGCATCCAAGAACAAGCTAGCAGAAGTCAAGCTTACATTCCAGATTCCTCCTACATAGTAGACGCCCTGATCAGATTTGGGAGAACCTTGCTGCATTAATTTGCATAAAAATGAGAAGGAAAAAATAGATCTCATGGAACCACTATATCCCCTTAATGTCTTACAATGTGGTGTTTACTACGATGTTTGTACCTCGCATGAGTGACATGAAGCCAGGGTTGCAAAAAGGGATATATTTGCTGTTTAATGCATTATTTATTTCGGTTTTAGAAGAGGGAGTTTCTGTGTGTTTATGTGTGTGAGAGGGACACAGGCCTTGAAGGGTTAAGAAGCCTAATGGTGTTTTAACTAAGATTATACAGTCGTGACTCGATAATCCGACCCTCAACAATCTGAAAACCTTGCTGTTCTACAGGTTTTTAGGGAAAAAAACAAAACACATGAAAAACAGCCTTAACATACTGACAGCCTTGGATTCCGACTCCAATATGACATTTTATGTCACAAATAAGGATAACGGCGTATTATCTGACTGAACAATCCCACAGATTAGCTACGTTCAGACTGCAGGACTTAATGCTCAATACAGATTTTTTTATGAAATCCGATTTTTTGTGAGTTCGTTCACATTTCTAATTAAATACGACTTGTATGTGATCTGCTGTGTGAACTTCATACGACCCAAAAGTGTCCCACATGCACAGAAGAGGACACAACGACGTCACACGCAGTGAGCATGCTCAGTGTTTATGGAAGCAAACATGGATGGTAACGATGGAGCGTATCCGCCACTCCCCCGCCGCCGCCACTGATGGTGGAAACAGAAGTGTGACCGTTATTCTAAACTGGCATGTGCCTTCCGGCCACTTCCACCTCGTCGGAGCGCTCCCCCACTGTGGAAGTGGCCGGAACGTGCACAATCGCACCGGTCAATTAGCAACAAATGAGCCTTCAAGCATCAAGCCCTCCTCGTATCTCGACCTCCGTCTTGACAATCCGACATAAAAGAAAGGTTTTACATTTACTGTCGGATTATCGAGTCATGACTGTATTTACTGTTTCTATACAGGACTTGCTTTTTCCTGTCTTTGCCCATATAATGAAAACAGAGGAAGGAACATCATTTTATTAGTTTACTTAATAATGTCTGCTTGTAGTTTGGAGGACGACATCCACTTAGTATAAACACTAAGTCACATATGTAGATGCTTCCCTGTCGCAGACACTCTCCATCATGATCTTTTTTTTTTGTTTTGCTTTTCTGGAAATCTCCACTTCAGGCCTGTGGTTCGTCCATATGTGCCACATTTAGCAAGTGTGGTTTGATTCCTGAAATTAGTCACACCTCTGCATTGTGTTATTGTTTGCTGGAGGCAAATTTGTCTTGAAAGGGCCTGCACAAACCCACTGCAACGTCTTCAAACAGTTTGCAAGTTGTGATAGTTTGTGTGGATTTCCACTCACTTATCTGAACAACTGTGAAATCACAAAAGCTGCTCATGCGTTGCATTCTTCACCGCTATTGAATGCGGATCGCTATTTCTCTCTTAAGTAATGCAGAACTAAGTGAATCCTTCAGAGCCTTCAGTTTGACAGCAGCAGCTGCTTAAAAAAGATTGCCAAAAGTTTTCATGGATATGCTTCTTGGAGTGAAACAAGCTAACAAACCAAGCTGATAGTGTTTGAGGTTTTTTCAAAGGGTCAACCTACAAAGTGAAGCTGAAGAGAAAATTGCTATGGAAATTGAAATGGCAAGGTATCAATTCTTCCGGTGTGTTGAATGAAAATGATTGTGTCACATTTTTTTTCTGTGCCCGTTTAGGACATATTTGCAAATGGATTGGGACTCATTTTTACATCAAGTGTTGTGTTGCTGCGTGTCCTTTTATGTCTCTGAGCGTTTCTGGCGTGGGTAGGGGGGGCAGTTTGTTGGGTCTAAATAAGTGACATAATAGAGGAGAAAGAGACGTGACGAGCTTACCTCACCCCTCTGCCGCCCACCATTATCACTGTCAACACTGCCACCCACTCGAGTTCTCTTCATGAATATCCACAGTGTTTTCTGTTTCGTCTTTCTGTGCTCAGACAGATTATGCACCAAGTTTTTAATTGATCCCTCTGGGGTGGTATTCTCACAGTTGGGGGAGACTTAGCCACACAATAGTATGAACCTCGATCCTGTGATTTCTAAGCAAACACAGCATTTTGAATACCTAGCTCCAGGCAGCATTAATTGGTTTTGCATAGACACTCATGCTTCCGTGTTGCAGTAACCTTCAGTGGAAGATTGGATGTGTTCACTGTTGTTTGAGTAGTGTAAGCGCAATATGGGATCAGAATATTAAGTGCATTTGCATGCGCAGCAGTATTCTGGCTATAATCAGGTTGTTGGAGTTACACAGGTTAAGGTTTGTGCATAAACAAATATGAGTCCACTGTCCTCTTCCTACCATCGGTTGATCTGGACTCTTAGGTTCACACAGATATGATACACATTGAAAATTACAATTGCATGTTTTAATTTCTTCTTGCTGTTGTTGCACATATAACACCAGGTCCAAACTTGGCAATAAAAAAGTGGTTAATACAAGTGAATTACTTTGAATCCTTATACGCAGGGCTTTAACTGTTGAGTTAGTTAAAGCATTAAACAGCAGCATCTTCCATTTTTGAATAAATACCCATCCATCCATTATCTATACACCTCTTAATCCTCACTAGGGTCATGGGGGGCTGGAGTCTATCCCAGCTGATTCAGGGTGAAGGCAGGGGACATCCTGGACAGATCACCAGTCTATCACAGGGCTTGAATAAATATAGACATGCAACATTTTTGTTTCTCAATCAGACTTAAACAGTAAAACTTTGCCTTGTCAATGCCACAGCTGACAGGCACAAGTACTGTAGGAGGCAGGATTTACATGCACTGGCAATGCATGTAAGATAAAGAAAGAAAATCATGACAGTTATCAATTCATCCAGTATTAGTTATCTTCACATTTTTAACGATTCATGCCCTGAACCCAAAAAGATCCAGAAATATACCACCCAGAACTAAACTGGACCTGTCTATTATCTGAATGCTGGGGCTTTTATTCATTTCTTGCTGAGTGAAACGGCACGGCTAATGTCACACGATGAACGACCAACGTTAGGAATTAGCTTCAGAACAATAAAGATGTCTTCGACTGTTTGTCCTTTTGAACTGTAGTTATAATTGCTTGTTCGTTGTCACAGCGGCCAACGTCAACATTTCTATTAAACCATCAGAGCCCGTCTACGTCCTCTGATGCTATCATCTGTGCTCTCTGAGGCACGCCTGCCCTCTGTGCTCCGACCCTTCACCTCCTGAGCAGAGGGCCGTCGCTCACGCAGCTCATTACCTTCATGCACTTTTTCATGCTGTTGCACGACACGGTCGCAGCAAAACAGCTTCACAAACTATTGCACACACACACACACAGCACTTCCATTGTGTTCAGCTCTCTCTGATCATGGGTGAGTCTTCTTGGATCCACTTAAAAGACCCAGGGCCTGTTGTAAGTGAATGGAACCAACTCCAGACCCATTTACAACAGAACACATACAGCTGGTCCTCAGGTATGGGAGGCACTGCAAAGACCTTTCATTTAATGTATTATTTAAAAAAATCAGGGCCCATGTAAAAATAATGCCCTATCTGGCTGTGAACTGTCCAACCTCTGCAGTCATTTTCATCGAGGTTTGGGTATTTGTGGAGGAAAAAACGACTGGCTCACTTACTTCTGTGGTGTGTCTACAGTGTGTGCTGAAAGGTGGATGGTAGGTGAGTGTGTGAATGTGTGCGCCCTCTACCCTGACCATGACTCATCACTGGAGCTCTTAAACTCTCCCTATCCCTCTGGGGTATTACATGTCCTTATCCTTGTCTCCGGACTCTGTGAGAGCAGATGATCCTTATTAAAGTGTCCGGATAGAGGGCATGTGTCGTCGCAGTCGTTTCTGTCTTCACACCGAGAAACCCAATCTGACAAATCCTCTGATAAAGATACCACTCTGCCATCATCCCATCCCGGCCCCCTGTTCTCATCAGACGCTGATGCCTGATTTGTCCTTCCTTATTTGCACTCGGCATTGATCAGGTGAAAGCGGCAGTACGACTAGGACAGGTGGTGTGGATGAGTTGTTATAAATGATGAATATCCTTCGCCGAGCATTTTTGCTGAAAGCAGACACATGAGGTATGGTGTTCACAGTTAATATCGCCTCGCCGGCATGCAGATGAAGGGTCAGGTTGCCATCCCATCAAATACAATAATTGGACTGTCGTCTAAACCGCTGTATTCCCCCCAGTTCTCTTCTTGTATTCCCCTTTCTTATATATTTCATGAAATTTTCATCAGCTCAGCCGGTGGAGTTATTTCCTGTCTTCATTTACTCAGCTAACTCCAATGCTCTTGAAGACTTGGCTGACAGTGAACATGATCTACAGCCGTGTTCTATCAGATGAAAGCTACCTGTTGATGAAAGAACGGTTCACCAGAGATCAAGACGCTCCGCCTTTTAAATGCAAGTAAACGGCAACCCACCTGTTTGTCAAGTCACTTCCCAACGTTTAAACCCTGCTCTGCTGTTATCTGCTGCCTCACACAGATCACAGCTTTTCTATACCGTGGGCTTAGAGCGTAGATGACACCCAAAGGTAACCGTTTCACTAGCTGCTGCAATGGTAGATCAATTTAGTGCGATAACATCATGATGCAAAGGCAGAATCTGAATTCCTCTGGAAATTGTGTTCGGCGTAGTCGGTGTAGCAGCAGCAGCAGCAGCAGCAGCAGCTCTATCCTTGTGGCTGTGCTACTCCACGTTACTAATGGCGGTTTTAAAACTGTACATTACCGTGCACCTGTGATCTCATCAATCTCGGAAAAAACTAGTATGCCTTTAGGTGGGCAGAACTAATAGGTTTGTAAAGCTGCAGCTTAGCGAGCTTGTGTTTAGGTCCTTCACCATTCAGTCATTTTCTCACGCTAAGAGAAAACAGTGACTTGTGACGGTTTTTGGACAGATTTATGTTTCACTGTGTTCTGGGGTCAGTCGTCAAAGCTGCAGCGACTTGTTTCTGTTTCCCAGCTGTGTATGAAATCAAGAGTGTTGTTTTTACCCAGACAGATCTATTTGTCTGTCCGTCCATCCGTCCGTTCTCCCTCCCTCCCTCCCATCCATCCATCCATCCATCC
>NW_007578815.1:240458-251258 GCF_000690725.1 Stegastes partitus | reverse complement strand
TTCCATCCATCATCTATCCTTCCTTCCTTCCTTCCTTCCTTCCTTCCTTCCTTCCTTCCATCCATTCTTCCTTCCATCCATCTATCACCATCCTTCCTTCCTTCCTTCCTTCCTTCCATCCATCCATCCATCCATCCATCCATCCATCCATCCATCCATCCATCCATCCTCCTTCCTTCCTTCCTTCCTTCCTTTTTTCCTTTCCTTCATTTCAAAAGATGGAACGGACAGATCAGAATAGATACATAAACACAATACAGCATGTAGTAAAAATCCTGGCTAGCCCTTACAATGTCCAAAAGCTTAAAATAAAAGATAGATAGTGCAGCTTAAATTAAAAAAAAAAAAAAATTTTCAGGTATTCTGCCCTACACTAAATATCCTTGGTATGCAAAATAGCTATATCTGATAATGCTGATCACCAATACCTAAAGGGAATAGAAAGCTTTCAGTTTAGTCCAGGTGAGACAAAAACACAAAGCTGCTGAACTATATCATATTTATTCATTTACATGTGCAATATATCCATTCATAAAAACAAACCTAATATGAATATACAACACATGAATGTAAGAGCTCGTCGCTCCATCCTAAGAGTTCAAGCTAATATCAAATATTTAATACAAATGTGCTCCTTTGCTGATATATGAGTGTTTGTTTTCTCGTCAAGATTTTGTCACGCACAATCGCTGCCAAATGTTTCAGCACAAAATGAAGTGAAGTGCATTCAATTTTAAATGACATCTCGGAGCACATTCACTCGAGGATGCGGCGAGGGAGAGAGAAAACAAAATCAAGGTGAACTTCAAAAAAAAAAAAAGCATCTATTCTTCTCTGATGTTCAATAATAATAAGAAAAAAAATGGGATTTTGCTTTATGAAAGTGTTTTATCAGATGTGTTGAAGGTAAGCTATAGATTCATCTATTCATCTATAAACTGTTTACTTATAGCACTTCGATACCAGCCATTGTGGGTAAAACACAACCTGTTCATTACGGCAGACTAATGGAAATCATGCAAATGAGGCGGCTGATTTTGCACCACTCTTCCCCGAGCGCGGATTCTTCTTCCACGAGAGAAGTCAAACTGGCTGCCCTGTTTGAAGGAGAGGCGCTGAGGCAGAGGAGCACAAGGTAAACACTCCTGAGGAGAGCTCTTCAGACCTGCTGGAGAGGCGCAACATCACCTGAGCTCCTCGCTGCATTTGACCACAGTGGCGGGTCGCATAAACACCCAAAGGTGGCAGCGGGTAGATTAATGCAGAGAGAGAGAAGCAAAACAGATGCCTGTATAATAATATGTCATGAGTTGTTTTAAATGTCCACAGCAGCATTTTTTTTTTTGACTTCCCCCAACTCTCTGCTTATTCCTGTGAATCCTCAGCCCTCATCCTGGAAAAAAAAAAAAAAAAAACATCCTGGAGGCTTCAACTGCCATCTGCTCAGATTGGCTAATAAAAGCAACACCACCAAACTGTTAAATTATGCCTTTTTATGATTATGATGGGAGACTGTAATTAAGGCAGTAGACAGCCCTCTGGTAGAGTCACTCCCATCACCCACACTTCTCTTAATTTTTTAATTTTTTATTTTTTTTTAAACAACTATTATGCTTCAGCCCTTCTGATCCCCTTGCCCACTATTTTATTGTGAATTATCTTTACAAGAGGAGCGTATCAAAAGTTTCTTGAGGGAATGCAGGCCTTATAAGTGTCATTACCGAACCTTCTGCTTGTTGTTTTTTTACGGTGAGATTATCCACTACAGCTAAATGATGCTCTTGTAAAACAGACATCAGCTGAAGCCTGATTCAGATACAGGGGGGAGGAAATATCCCCTGTGGTTTTGGTCATTTCAGAATCAGAAAAAACTTTATTTATCCCCGAGGGGCAATTAGGTATTCATTCTGTTTAAAGGATTTCCTCACAGTAATCGAGGGACGCTGTGCATTTAGAGCGTTTTGCTTTACCTCTTGATATACGTGCTGATGTGGATGATATGCTCTTGTCAGACGGAGGGGGGGAGGGATTCAGGAGAAATGTCAGCGTGATAGATACCCAGAGTCCATCACTGAAAGACTTCAAAACTTGGCCAGGTCCCAAGGCTGGGCCCTGTGTCTCCATGGCACTCAGAGCCGCCCATATTACCCCAGCAACAAGTCAGGGAGGAAGATGGATGCAAGTGTTTCGGCTCTCGCTGTCATACAGAGCACACCGGTTGACCGAGGAAGAGGTGTGGGGGGTATGTGTTGGGGGGGAGGAGGGGGGGTCAGTCCAGGTCTGAGCTGCCCACAGCTTTTGTATGTCTGTCTCATTTCACAATTCATCAACCGAGCGTGACTGTCAGGCGAGCCTTCAGCTCCAGCGATCCATCAGGGCCTGTCACCCGGCCATCACAACAGAGAGATGAGGCTCCGGCATTCGAATTCCATTAGCCCCATCAGCCCCGGCTATACCGCCAGGCAGCCGAGCCAGCCAGCCAGCGCCTTGTTCAGGACTCAAAGAGATAATAAAACCGTATCAGCGAATCAGAAACAGCTCCAGCCACTGCCACTCCCTCCGGCTTCCCACGGGATGTGCTGCTGTATCAAAGCCGCGTTGACTGACGTTACATTTCTTTTCTTTCCTTTCACATTTTCTTCTCCAAATAGAATATTTCTTCCTCTTTTGGCTCTCACATCAGTTGCTTTTCTTCAATGGGGGAAAAAAAAAAAAAAGGAGCTTTAGATTTGTAATCATGGCTTGCACAGACATCAACAAATAGCTGTCAGCTGCTCTTTGGCACCGGGGCTGTGATGATGGGCTGCCTCTTCATTCCAGGATGTGTAATCATGAGCACATACGAGTGCTTTGAGTCCTGTGGAATCATAATAGTGTTATTACAGTAAGTGATCAGCTCACATTATTCTGTGGAGGCAGATATGGACGTCTCACTGCTGAAACCGCTACCAGCAGGGGTACGCTTTACTTTAGAAATAATATAAAATCACAGTATTAGCTGTGTGTTAAATTACATTAATAGCACAATATTAGCAGAAGAAGTTATTTCTGATTTTACGTTTCATGCGATGACCTGCTGCACTGGAACACATTTACTATAGAATTACAGTAAAAAGAAAACTTGCACTCTGGGTCTGCGATTGTAATTTACCTAAACCCTTATTACTCCATGATTACAGCTATTTAAATATGAGCTTTACTATTCAGTACAACCTCTTGACTTTCTCAATAATGTAACACATTTAAATAGTGTTGGTAGTCGTCAGCGTAACCTGGAACTGTAGCTGCTTGTAATTACAACTGTTCCTTTTTAAAAAATTATACACACACACACACACACACACACTATTGTTTATATTGAAAACATATACCACATATAACGATGTGTCTTTAATCTTCATGATCCAGAATGTGGATCGGAAACATTTGTTCACAACTTATAACAATTTGTAGTCTATTAAATATATTTAGAAACTGAGTAAAAATAGTTGTTTAGTAATAGTTAGCACCAATATTCTGACACTAGTTGCGGCACTAACTAGTGTTTCCTAAAGTGTATACGGTTATTTTTGTTCCATATACAGCTTTATTTACAGCAGCCTCTAAAAGGTCGTCGTCTTTGGCTCTAAAAAGCATCGGATAGTTCCATTTTTAAACCGTATTTGGGAAAGAACGGCACGCTACTGTTAAAATGAGAATCAGAATTAGATTTAATTGCCAGGTTTAGTTTCCACAATACGAGGAATTAGTTGTGGTGGGTTGGTGCAACGATAAATATACACAGTGAGGAACAATGTGCAAGATAAAAATATAAAAATAGCTTTAAAAAATAAAATACAAGTTACTGTAGTCGTGCAAAGCATAAGCAAAAAATACTGTGGAGTGAAGAGTTAACTTAAGTTTAAATAAGAACTGTAGTTATTTACAAGAATACAAGGTGTGGAGGTGCGACATGAACAACAACAGTGATGATAATGAGATGGTGAGCAACGAGAGAACACGTTAATATAACGTAGGGGTCCTGGCAAAGTGTGGTTTNAGAACACGTTAATATAACGTGGGGGTCCTGACAAAATGTGGTTTTGGTTTACAGTAATTTATTTATGTAGTAAAACTTAATGTGTAAAGCATAAACCTAATTGACAAGTTCTGATAAATGTTCATTCATAATTAAGAATATGAGAAGGTATTGCAAGCTCTGTAAGACACGATGATCTGTGAGAAACAATTGCACATGCACCATTTTCGTTTATTTTGGGAGGTGAACGGGAGAGCCTGTGAAATCCCCTCACATACACACAACAACTAAACTCATTGTTTGATATGAGCGCTGGTTTGAGCTCGTTATGGTTACAGAAGAAGTGAATCGGTGGGAAAACACGGAGGATTCTGAATGCAGAACGACATCCCAGTCAGCTAACATTTAATCTAAAATGAATGTTATGGAGGGCAATCAAAACTCACAGCTTAAAGTCATTTTGTTAACATGTGATTCTGACCCATTTAATACCTTTCTCTGGTTTCTATTGTACATTGATAGGCCATTGATCCGAGTAAGTATGTGCCCTCCCGTTTCACCAACAATACTCTGAGTGATGGGATTATGTCGTGTCATGCTGCTTTTTTTTTTCTTTCTTTCGCCAAGCTCCAGTATTTTCAGAGTACCCTGGGTTTTTCAGTAGGTAGAGAAGATGAGCAATGTTGTCTCATCTCCAGCATTGGCATCATTGCCTTTCTCCTTAATCCTTCAGGCAGTCAATTTGCAGCCAGCGAAGTGTGAAGCTCTATAATGATGGGTTATTGACCCGTTTGCTGTTTGGCAACGAGGACGGAGGCAAACTGAAAGGATAGTTCCTGGTTTTCCATGTGATATTCAGATGGCTCTCTGGCGCTAAGGGTAATGTAACTGAAATTGATAGTTTGCTTGTCTGATAATGGCCATACAAATATCAGCAACTGTTTGCCAGCAGTAATGCGCCGCAAATCGAGTGCACTGATGCGGAATGCTATCGTTTCTTAAATTTTTTTGTGGATTAAATCATCCTGAACCGGCAGTCGTGCCCCAATGTCGTAGATTTAGGGTACGTTTTGTTAATTTTAAAAAAGAATTATGGCTTCGTTCCTTTTTACATACCAGCTCGTGGCGTAAAGTTTTAAGCGTCACTGGGCATGTTTACTCCTGCATTCTATCCATCAGTTTCTCCTTCAATGAAAAAGATTAAAGCTGTTTTTAAATGGTGGCAGACATAGCTCCAAATACAATATTCATATCTTCACATGTCTGTCTTTAGTTTTCGCCTCATTTTTGCAAAATAAAATAATAAGAAATAAAACATAGACAGGGCGTGCTATCTAATCTCGAAGAAATGACATAATCTAGCCTTCCAAGAGATAAAGTTTTTTTTTTTTTGTGGCACTTTTTTTTTGTATTTCTCTCTCTCTTTCTTTCTGTGTCTCTGCTTTTCCACGAGGTTCTGGTGGTTATCTCTCTTGACACGAGGGAGGGGAAGCCTCGGGGTAACGCTTGACAGGGATTCCTCTCCACGATTCCTGGCAGCTCTTCTCCATTCCTTTGCTGTCACTGTAGGGAAATATAAGGGAGTCATAAAAGAATGCTGTCATGTCACTGTCACAAACACTGTATGGAACTGAGATGTCCAGCTTCAATGCAGCCCGAGCTGCCGAAGCTGTGTTCTGTGCGTCTCTGTGTGCTCTGCTTAGGGGAGAAAAGCGTAACTGTATTTCTGTGTTTACCTGCCACCAGGAGTTGTCCTGTGAAACCCTGTTTTTCAGCTCTGACAAGTTCTAGTCTAAACTACCAGCACAATACCTCTTCATAATAACGCCTGACAATTCCATCTAATGTCTGTTTTGCTCGTTTTTAAAAGACATTGTTGGTCCAAACTTTTAGTTTTGTAATCACCAAATATATTGATCTGGGAATCACAACAACAGACAGGAGTCCTGGGTGATTCAACAACAAACGATTATAGCCAATGACAAAGTTTCTCTGGCATTGTGCTGGTAAAACTAAACTATGGTTACAGTAGACGACTAATGCAGATGTGACGAAAGCTCCACTCACCTGCATGAACACTAAAAAGAGAAAAGAATAAAGATAAAAATCTTAAAACGTATCTCCTGCATTATCACTGAATGTTGGCTTTTAATCTGAGGATAGATCCAACATGGACATAATTCTTAGAGATGTCACACCATTAAAAGTAGTTCAACATGTTTTTGGGAAGGGCTGCAGGGTGGCGCAATTAGTTAGCACTGTTGCCTCGCAGCAAGAAGGTCGCCGGTTCGCTGGAATCTTTCTGCGTGGAGTTTGCATGTTCTCCCCGTGCAGCGTGGGTTCTCTCCGGGTTCTCCGGCTTCCTCCCACAAGGTCCAAAAACATGTTGAGGTTCATTGGTGATTCTAAATTGTCTGTAGGTGTGAATGTGAGTGTGCTTGGTTGTCTGTCTCTAAGTGTAGCCCTGTGATAGACTGGTGACCTGTCCAGGGTGTCCCCTGCCTTCACCCTGAGTCAGCTGGGATAGACTCCAGCCCCTCATGACCCCAGTGAGGATTAAGCGGTGTATAGATAATAGATGGATGGATGTTTTTGGGAGGAAGCCGGAGAGAACCCACGCTGCACAGGGAAAACATGGAGATTCCACGAAAAGGGTTGTCAGGACGCGAACCGGCGACCTTCTAGCTGCGAGGCGACGGTGCTAACCACTGCTTCACCTTGCAGCCACCTGATATAGACAAACTATTTAAAAGCAAACGTTATTTTGATGGTTGTGATGACAATAATTTTAGTATTTGTGTTAACTTAATATTGCAGGTAATTTAAACTGAAATGTCAATGTTAGTTGATTTTACATCTAAATTCAAGTTGAGGTAACTCAGTGAAATTGGCTTGAAACCCAAAAATTTCTTCTTCTTGGCCTCAGGATTCCAAGTTCTCTACTCTAACTTAACAATTTCGAACCATAAGACTTCCAAATACATTTGATTGTAGAGGAAAGGCTCAAGTCTGTGTAATTCACTGGTTGAAAATTTCCTTAGAAGTCATCAAACCATTGATACCAACTGGTGTGTCTTTGTTGTTGAGCCAGGCATTATTGCCAAACACTACTTTTACAGTGCAGGCAGAGCCAAGCCAAGAGTTTAACTGAAATAAAAAAAAATCAATACAAAAGGTCTGAAAGCTGAAACACGAGACGATTTGGGTAATGATTTTACCATTTGCAATTCTTTTTTTTCCCTTCATCTTCTTTTTATTTTTTCCCCTGTCAGTAAGCATCTTTAATGTTTGGGTGTGCAAAGAGTTTTTGCAAAAAAGACGTATTCATCATGTCCAATAGGGATAAAGAGAAAACTTTAAAAACCAAATCTCAGGTTTAATTCCACTTTATAGCCTCCTTGAAAAAAAAAAAAACAGAAAGAAATTGCTTAGAGGTTGCTGAGAATCCTGTGTACCAACAAGCTGTGTCGCTAAAATCAATATGAGGCCAGTAATGCAGGATTATTTTTAAAAAGGCTAAATTATCATAGGTTAAAGCGTGGCCAGTGGACCTCACCACATCATGAAGATTGTGTTGATATCAGTCAACAGGGATGCAGGTCAGACAGTCCAGAGGCCAGTGGGCTATATGGCCAGTCTCATTTTCTAATTGAATATTTGCTCTGAATTTAAAAAATTACATAGCAATGGCATAACAAGCTAAAGGGTACTGAGGGGATTCGGCGTTGGCTGTGGTCTGTTGTAGACACGAGGAATTTCTGATTTACAGTTTGAGATTGCAATGAGGAGCTGTTATGTAAATGTTGAACAAAGGCACCGTGCCTCGGGGCTTTTTCTTTCATGGAACAGAACGGTTTTACAGTAATTATGGTTGAATAGTGGAACAAAATGATCCGCTATTGGCAAAACAGGAAAAAGAGCAAATGTCATGGAGTATTAATATGTTAATCTAGCATTTTTTTTTCTGGAGAAGGCAATACTCTTCATTCCAAAGCCAAAAAGTGAAATCCTTCAACGCATAAAGAGCTGACAGAGTACTTGTGTACTGTATTATATGAACATTTCCAGCCAGATTTAATCGTGTGAAATATGTATCGCATAGGGCAGACCTCTGCCGTGGTAAATTGTAGAAGATTTCCGCACGTCTTCAATCATTGTTATAATTAAAGCTTTTTAACTGTAGACTTTTTTTTTCTCAGCTTCCTTTTTCTGGAGGGCCCAACACTTGGTTTAATGATAAGACAATAAACCTCAGCATCACATCCATCTGCCCTTACTCGTGTGCACTTAGTCCCGATGACCTTTGTAGTTCCTGGAGTTGTTACTCAATGCTGGTGACTTTCCTCTGCATGGCTGCGTTCGCCGATCTATCGCAGCAGCAGCAGCAGCAGCAGCAACAGCAGCTGCAGCCCCTGATGACTTCCTGACATACAAGAAGTTCTTCATCTGCGAAATGGCCGCCTGTGTTGCTATGCACCTTGAATCTGTAATTTCTGTCACCTTGACTTACCCGCCTCCATTCTACATATCGTCTAATAACAGGGACAACTGTTTCAAGTAAATGGGCTCTGAGCTTATATGATAGAGAGGAGGGGGAGGAAAAAGCTGGGGCTGATGTCTATCTGGCAGGAAACCTTTACCAAGGAAGGGACATCAAATTCAATTAGTTACCGAGGCAGTGGCGGTGTTGTTGGGATGTGTCTGGAGGGGGACAAACACACACCTCGGCCCCTGTGATCCATCAGGAATCCGGGGCTCACCGAGCTCAGCCACCCACCGACTTCCACATGTTGCCATCTCTCCTTCTGATGACATATTTCTCTTTGATCTCTTCAAAGACATCCTCGACGCTCCCCCGCCACGCCGCGGAATTCAAATCATTTTCATGACCGTACAGCAAAACATGCAAGTGTGGCACTGCAAACACCCCCCCCAAAAAAGTAGAAATATTCAATAGATCCTTAAATTAAATCAAGAAGTTTTGATGAAACATTGATACCGGGTGATTATACGTTTGTCATAGAGATACACCCCCCGTATCGACGGCTGCTGTCAGGGATCAAGCCGGCGCGCTGGCTCAGAAGGAGCTGTGATGGGCTCAGAAAAGACTAGCATGATTATGAAACACAACTGCAGGGTGTTGGGCGTCACCTTGGGCTGACTTTGTTTTTGGATCGATTGCAGAGAGATTGCACATAACTTCATATTTTTAATTGAGCACCAGTGTGACCTCTCACCCTGCTGGAAATGCCAGGAGCGAGCAAAGCAGGGAGAAAGAAATAAATTGGGCCAAGGTTATGGGAAAAGGAGCATGTATTTAGCTTATTGAGAATGTCTAGAAAAAAAAAAGACTGAGAGAAAGTGTTCTCCCTACTTGTTTCTGCGAGCAATAAAAGATAGATGTTATGTGTGTGTGATGCCATTGAGCTTTGACAGCCAAAGCTGGCTTCCTTGTCAAACAAGGATTGCACTGTCTTTTTTTTTTTTTTTCCTCTCCTCTAAAGCTGGAAATAAAACGCCCCATTGTTGGGTATCAGATGCACTACCCAGAAGTAGCTGTGCTGTGGTTTATGCATGATTACTGCCGGGGACAGCGAGGAGAGCTTGTTATCTCTGCAACATGTGTGACCTCCCCCAGGAAATCCACGCTGTAATGACTACTGATGACGCGCACGTTAGGGCTGTTGAAACGCATAGTTCGCCGCATGTATGTGGTTTCAATCTCATTTAATTTATTTTGCTTCTTGGTATAGGAGAAGTCCTTGTAATGAGTTATTTAGTGAGGAAGCAGCTTTAAATGATGTTTGGGTTTTGATGATTGCAGCAGTTCCCTCCACATGCTACTTATTCCCATATTTTAAATACACTCCTGGCAGATTCATATTTGCATACTACCCATGCTCACTCAGCTATGACATACATAAATGCATCTGATTAAGATGTCCTTTTAATTGCACTGTCCTTGAACTGTGTCATTAGTCCTTGTCAGGCGGATAACCTCAGCCGTCATGATGTTGGTGCGCTCATAGCTACAACCATTAGACAGTATAATGGCTCATTTAGCTCTCATCATTTCCCATCTACTAAGATTAAGTGGCTCCCCCATGCAGTGAAATTCATATGGCTACGCTGGCAGTACAAAATGCATGTGTTGAAGAGAGCATGGTTTGAAATGAAATAACAAATTTGTTGGGTTTTTTTGACTCCTCTTGTTGCGCCGGGTTGTCGCTATTCTCAGCCTATTGTGTCAGTAATGTGGAAATACTTTATCCGCACTACAAAGGCAATAACATATCTTCTATTATGGATTTTCCGACTACAATAGATCGCATTCAATGAACTGTCGAATTCTGCTGAATATTCTAATTTTCTGTGTCTGAACCTTATAGTGATATTTTAAATACTTACTCTCAATTCCATTTCCAAATGGCATATCAACTTCCAGGGGGTTATTAAAAGTTGTTAATGTGCTGCACCATTATCTTTGTTACAGCTTTAATTATAGGGACAGGTCTGGAGAATAATGCTTTGCTACACAAAGAATAAGGTTCATTCAGTAGCTGAATGTGTCCGTGTGTGAGGCGAGTGAATGAGAGCTAAAATGCATTTATTGAAATTAATCAAAGTAGCCATTATGCACTTTCACATTTAAAAAGTGAAATAAAATTAACTGTCGATGAAATGCTACTTAAATGGAAATAAGGAGGTTTAAAGGCTAAGTTGTTCATGTGCAGCAGTGGTTCATAGTGAATCCCAGCTCACTGGCTATTTGACTGGCATGT